>NC_041024.1:21067998-21293301 GCF_900634625.1 Parambassis ranga | reverse complement strand
TTTTATCAGGAATGTAAAACATCTAGAACATGGATGGTTTTCTCACTGGGATTTATTTCACTCACTTTTCTTTCACCCCCACTGTATTTTGCAGGTTCACCAACAGTCTGTATGACCTCCCTATAACGCCTGGGCATGTTACTGATAAGGCGGTGGATGTTCTACTGAGGGATCTTCTCTCAGACCTGGATTAGAGCATCAGACAACTCCTGGACAGTCTGTGGTGCAATGTGATGTTGGTGGATGGAACGAGACATGATGTGCCAGATGTGCTGGATTGGATTCAGGTCTGGGGAACGGGCAGGTCAGTCCATAACATCAATGCCTTCATCATGTAGGAACTGTTGACACACTTCAGCCACATGAGGCCTAGCATCGTCATCATCAGAAGGAACCCAGGGCCCACTGCACCAGCATGCTCTCACAATGGGCCTGATGATCTCATCCTGGTACCTAATGGCAGTCAGGGTACCTCTGGCTAGCACATGGAGGGCTGTGCGTCTCTAGACTCTGTCATGTCTGTCACATGTCACATGTGCTCAGTGCGAACCTGCTCTCATCCGTGAAGAGCACAGGGTGAACAATCTTGTTCTCTAGAAATCACCCGGCACAGTGTTGGGCTGTAAGCACAAGCCCCACTTGTGGACGTCGGGCCCTCATACCACCCTCATGGAGTCTGTTTCTGACGGTTTCAGCAGAAACATGCATATTAGTGTCCTGCTGGAGGTCATGTTACAGGGCTCTGGCAGTGCTCCTCCTGCTCCTCCTTGCACAAAGGAGGAGGTAGCGGTTCCTGCTGCTGGGTTGTTGCCCTCCTACGGCCCCCTCCATGTCTCCTGGTGTACTGGCCTGTCTCCTGGTATCTCCTCCATGCTCTGGACACTGTGCTGACAGACACAGCAAACCTTCTTGCCACAGCTCTCATTGATGTTCCATCCTGGATGAGCTGCACTACCTGAGCAGCTTGTGTGGGTTTAGACACCACCTCATGCTACCTCTAGGGGTGAGAGCACTGACAAAATGCAAAAGTGGTCAAACATCAGGCAGAAAAGATGAGAGCAGAGAAATGGTCTGTGGTCAGCACCTGCAGAGCCTCTGCTTTATAGGGCTTGTCTCTCATTTCCACCTGTTCTCTGCTCCATTTGCACAACAGCAGCTGAAACTGATTCACAATCAGTGTTGATCCTAACTGGACAGGCTGATTCCACAGAGGTGTGACTGACTGGGAGTTACACTGAGTTCTTTAGGTGTTATTTCTTTGGGCAGTGAACTTTATTCACTGCACTGTAAGTTTCAATGGAGCTGTAGTGGCAGAAGAAGCAAATGGCGGTGATCTGAGCCTCACATATTTCATCGACAAAAATTCCTCTGTATTTACAATTTTAGTCTTTAATGTTTACATAATTAGTTGTTAATACATATTTAATGCCCTATAATTAGAAAATAGCACCTTTCCACAGCAAAACTACAACAGAGTACGTGCAGTTTTTTTACTATTACTTTTGATACATGTGTTTTTTTATCTATAGGCTCACTGTAAAATGTAATTTGTTGACCTTACTTAAAAAAAATAAGGAAACCGATTGCCTCAAAATTTCTAAGTTAAGTATGTCTATAACTTTAAGCTGTTAAAGCTCAAAATAACTGTGTTAAGACTTCTTAGTAAATGTAAGTTTAGGTAAATGTAAATGTTCACTCGAAAACTCACTGGGGAAATCACAAGAGCAGAAGGCTACTTGGACAGCTGTGTCGCAGGATAACTCACAAAACGAACTGCAACAAGGGGCAGGAAACACACAGGCTTTATACACAGGAGGGCGGGAAGACAATTGGACACAGGTGAAGCACATTAGGGCGGAGCAGGTAATCACAGGCGGGGGAAGGGAGCACACATGAGGAAGGGGAAGTAAACAGAACTGAAACACAAGGGGAAGATCGAGTTTCAAAATAAAACAGGAAGTGACTAGTAAAACTAAAACTAATACAAACAGAAAATGAACTACAAAATAAAAGACCTGGCTGAAACCATGACAATGACAGTTTGCAAGGGACATAAAAACAGTTTATTTGCCCTCTAAGAAAACATTCAAATTTATTAGCATGAACAGCAGATTCAAATCTGTTCAAGTGCAAATGTAATGCAGACATTTGTGACAGCAACAGCTAAAACCTGCTCAGAAGGAAGGATTTATTGATATTTTCAGATACTCTGCACAATATTTGTATTACTGCAAACATAATACATTAACTGTAACATTAGGTGTAATTTGGTGTTGTAAACTTTACCTACACCTAATTTTTCTAAATATCCTACTTAACATACAATGTCCTGCACTATCAATGGGTGTAGCAGCTCTGCGGTTAGGGATGTCCCGATCAGTTTTTTTTGCCCTCGAGTCCGAGTCTGAGTCATTTGATTTTGAGTATCTGCCGATACCGAGTCCCGATCCGATACTTTCTATAAAGGCACTCATTGCGGCAAAACCCGTGTGTGTGTGTGTGTGTGTAGGCCTGTCACGATAACAGATTTTGCTGGGCGATTAATTGCCAAGAGAAATTATTGAGATAAGCGATAATATTGTCAAATCAATGTTCAACTAACATAATGATAATGACATATAATGCAAGTACACCCTTTCAAAGATCAATAAACTTTAATTTCTAAAGAACATTTAACATTGGAAAGGCCCCCAATTATCAACACTATTATTATTGTTATTATTAATGATATTAATATTATTATTATTATGAGTAGTGGTAGGCCTATTACCATAGCTTATCTGAGCATAGTCAATGGAGTTAAGTCAAAAACTAGCACGTCATGAGCAACAGAGCCAAACAACACGCACTCTACCTGCTGCTGGGAGTGGGCTCACCTGTGCGCACATGTGTTTGTGTGCGCACGCGTCGTTTGCGTGTGTGTATGCGCATCAGCGAATTTTAAAAACGCCACCATGTAGACAGAAAAAAATAAAATATATAATAATAATAATATATAATATAAAAATAGCAGAGATGGCACAAGAGGACTGGGCAAGAGGACTAGACTGGGTGGCGCCGCCAGTAAGAAGGCAGAGAACTTCACTCGTACAACGCGGACTCTCTCTGATGGCACGTTGTATTCATAAGCATGTTTAGTCTTGTGGTGAATTGTGTGGAAGTGTGAACCAGTGTTGAGCAGCTTCACAGCTCTCTGTGTTGCTGTAACGTCCAAGCCCTGCAGCACTGTGACGCACCGTGGCGACGCAGACAGCGAGCTGACCGTGGTCTGCTCAGAACATCCCGTAAACGTCACGCAATGAGTTAAAAAAAATAAACTACCTGTTGATTTGACACATTTTAAGACAGAAGCCGCGGGCCATATTAGATCTGACGGCCGGACTTTGCACACTTTATACGCTACGACGCACCAGAGTGACGCCTTTTGTCATCCAGCCTCTTTGGCAGCGAGAGGGGGAGAGAGAGGAAAACAAACAAGCGTGCAAATGTAATTTATTGCGGTTATCGTGCAATTAATTGATTTATTGTTTATCGCGACAGTCCTGTGTGTGTGCGTGTGCCGCCACACTGGGAGATTTCACACACGCAGCACATCGAGGTCTCGAACCAGGACCTGTCGCACCAAAGGCAGCTGTCATACCCCTGCACTACAAGACACAGAGCCACCCTGCACAGAAGGCGTTAACTTTGACAGCCCTAAAAAGTATATATCCGAGTCCTGATCGGGAGGTAATGTCCGATTCCGATCGAGTCTGAAATCTTCCGATCATGTGATCGGATCGGGACATCCCTATCTGCGGTATTAATGTACACACTATGTTTGCTTTCTATTTTTAAAATTCTAATGAATATGGAGTCTTACAAGACCTATGTGAGGAGCTAATGTTGCTAGCGCTAGCTTAAACATGCTCATCTTTGTATCAAGGCGTGTAAGCTAGCTAACGTCGCTACTGCTAGCTTAGCAGCTATTCTTTATATCACCTTGCCTTTGTTTGCCTTACTAGCACGTGCTAGAGATGCCAAATTTCCACTACATGATTAAAGGATAGATGCATGAAAATTGGAATATCCATTCTCATTTACTGTGCAAACAGCTGATCAGAAATATTGTAATGTTTTTTTTTAAATATTTAGTGCATGTTATCAGTTATAAAGGGAAGTTTTTTTTTCTGTTTGATTTTGTTTACTTTTGCTGGTTTAAATGAAGTGAAGAGAAAAGTTTAGAAACATATTTACATCATGGTTAATATGGTTAGTACTCTGAGCTCTTCTGCACTGTAATTTGTCTTTCTCTGCAGACAATCTCTGCACATGCTCAGTTGCTATGGCGATGATGTCTTTGAAGATTAAAGGCATAAAATGTTTACTTTGATGACATCATAAAATGACAGTTATCATGTGACTTAAAGGTATAAGTGCAAGTCCCTAACTCTATCCTATAGACAATTGCACTAGGAGTCAACACGGCATTTAGCTGCATTACTTGGAATACGTACACATACTGCTGGAAGATTGTTTTGGAAAAGAAAACAGGATGTCGATGACTGATCTTTTTCAAGTTGGAAGCACTCTCCAGGAATCGCACAGGATTGAAAAAGTCCTGGGTGAAGGTGGTTTTGGTGTTGTGGCCCAATGCCGCAATACAAAACGAACATGCCAAGACGCCGTCAAGATAAACAGAGGAGACGAAAACGCAAAGCTGGCCACAATATGAGATGGAAATGTTAGAATCTCTCCTCCCTGGACCCAGATACCTGCAACATTGTTAGGTTCATGGGTTTTTTCGTCCCCGAGGACAATGTTTGTCTTCGTTTTTGAGCTCCTCGATCAAAACCTGGATGACTATATATGTGAGCAGGCACCCTATTCCGCTAGCTGAGATTAAGTCAATTTGTATCAGCTGGCCACAAGCTCTGGTTCACTTGCAGTCAGTTGGGATTATTCATGCAGATCTGAAATCCCTAAATGTCATGGTTGTGGACCGCTTTGATAAACCAATCAAAGTCAAAGTCATTGACTTCGGTCTGGCACAGCTTTCGTCATCGACCCACATACGATTACCCTGTACAAACATTCTGGTACCAGGCACCAGAGGTGATCGTGGTAAGCTCCGTTTAATGAAGCAATGGACATGTGGACACTTGGTGTGATAGCTGTGGACCTGGGCACTTGGAGCATCACCATATCCCGGGGATGACCCTATGATGTTATGAGATTCATAATAGAAACTCAGGGCCAGCCAGCAGACCACATCCTGGATCGTGGGGCAGCAACCAATCGCTACTTCCAACACCAAACAGACAGCGAACAGCGGTGGAGATTCAAGACAGGTGATCGAGTTCAGCAATGAGTATGAGTATTGTTCTAAAGAGACAAGGTATTACAAACTCAGCTGCCTTGATGACATTGGAGATATGATGGCAAAGAGGGATGGATACCACCCTGACCAGTCTCTGCTGGTCCAGCTTATCAAGGAGATGCTGCAGCTAGATCCTGATAAGCGTATAAGCCTTCAGAGGTGTTAAAGCACCCATTTTTTTCAACAAGCCACCCTCCTTCCGCATAGCAGACACCAGCGATGAGCAGCCTCTCTGGTACCACATTGAAAAATCAGAGATGGCTTCACACAGTGTACCAGATTCAGCTGAGTCCCTTGGTTTACATGGTTTCAAATCAGGCAAGAAGACAACTCAGCTGCAGACAGTGGAAAAAGTTCAGTTATCTCTTTGGCTGATCTTTTTCAAGGACCACCAAGAAGACTGCTCCATAAAAAACCAGGAAGACATTGGCATTGCTACGAGAGGCAGTTCAGAAGAAATCCATTCATCCGCTGGCATGAAATGTTTAGAGACTACCAAGGAATGGATTTTGAGCTGCTTCTAAGAGAGGGTAACAACGAGCCAGGTGTTGTAAATGCACCAAAGGACTATAGCCCACTAAGCAGTGCCATAGCTACCCCAGAAGTTAATACCCAGCAAGACTGGACAATCTCTACAGCCAGGCCACCTCACAACAAAATTCAGTTACCGGTACCTCCTTGGCTGATCTTTTCAAGGACATCAATGAAGATAACTCTATAATGAAACCGGAGGTGAAAAACCATGAGGACATCGGCATTGCTACAACGAGAGGCAGTTCAGAACAAATTCCATTCATCCGCTGGGATGAGATGTTTAGAGACTACCAAGGAATGGAGTTTGAGCTGCTTCTAAGAGGAGGTAACAACGAGCCAGGTGTTGTCAATGCACCGGAGGGACTATAGCCCGCTAAGCAGAGGCAGTTCAGAAGAAATTCCATTCATCCGCTGGCATGAATGTTAGAGACTACCAAGGAATGGATTTGAGCTGCTTCTAAGAGAGGGTAACAACGAGCCAGTGTGTTGTCAATGCACCGGAGGACTATAGCCGCTAAGCAGAGGCAGTTCAGAAGAAATTCCATTCATCCACTGGCATGAAATGTTTAGAGGCTACCAAGGAATGGATTTTGAGCTGCTTCTAAGAGAGGGTAACAACGAGCCAGGTGTTGTAGTAAATGTACCAGAAGGCATCATGGGTGTACAGATGTAGCTCCAGCTATACCCCAAAGCAGCAAAGATCAGTCCTGTCTGCACAGACATACCACAAGGCTGCCGACAACAAGAAAACTCTGGATGGTTTAGGCGTGTCATAACTACAGTCATGAACATCTTCTGTAATACCTCCAACAACAACAAAAAAAAAACAAATAAAATATTTTAAATATAATTTTAAAGAGATTTGAAGGTTATTTACTAGGACTATATAAAGTGTATAAAGTGTGTTTAAATAACAGTATTGAACTGTTCATGAAATCAACAGTTGAAACAGTTGATGAAATCATTATATACTGCAAAAAACAAAACAACAACAACAAAATAACAAATATAGCAATGCTCATTACCCTCTTACTCCTTTTTCTTAGTGATGTGATTCAGCATTGTCTTTACAGATTCTTGCTCATGAGCTTGGTTTTAAAACTCATAATTAGGTTTATTTCTAGACGGGCTTCATATTGAAGCATATTTAGAGGCTCTTGCTTGAACAAGAGTAAGGTAAGGTCAACAAATTTTGCAGTGCTTCTGTGCTTGGTGCATCTCTGTGTTGGTGTTAGCTCACTGGGACGTTGTCGCTAGCTGCAGGGTTTCCTCTCTGTTTGCCTCCAACAACAAAGAGAATCCACAGATCAACTACTCAAAGAGCACGATGTAAGTTGAAGCCTTGTTTCTCCTGCCCTCGCTCTTTGTCCCACCTGGCATGTCATAACACATAATACAGTTAGAACAATATTTCTCCCACTAATTCACTGAAAGGAACTATTGTTTATGTTTTTGTAGGGTGCCCATCACTGTGACATAATACCATGAAAGAATTCTCCACACAAAAATGATAGATTTTGCTGGTTGAAGGTCAAAGTTCTAAGGCCAGTTGGCTGTTATATTGTTATATTTTAAATTTATTTCAGGGTAGAGATGGAACAGTGTGTCAGGATCTTCCTGCACAACAAATGAACAAAGTACCAAGACTGAAACATCACACGGGACCGGGTCGATGTCAGTATCATGTGAGAGTGCTTTGGGTAATTTATCAAGAGCTGTCTAAGCCTGTCATTCTACCGTCAGTGATTTAAGTTTCACTGCTCCAGTGATATTCTGACACTGTGGAATAACTCATGCCACTGTTAAAAAGGCTTTTCACACAGCCGCCTCCGTGACCCTGCACTGCAGGACACAATCCGGTTCCGCTGATGGATGGATGGACACAGTACTTTGTGATAGGGATGCACGTATGTCATGTTACATGAACAAATGCAGCAAGTAGCAGCATTTCTGTTGGTCATTTAGGTCTGATGTGTTGAAGAAGGATAATACCCGGAGTAAACTAACATTCTTTTCATGCATGGTTATTGTTACTCTTCGATAAACAATATTTGTAGATTTAAAGTCTTGAAAATTTTAATCAAATGTGCTCTTTTTATGTATTTTTTTGTATTTACTTGACTTAAATAAACGTATTATTATTATTATATTTATATAATTATATAAAACTTATAATTATATAATTAATTATATTTTAATTATATATTCAAAATATAATTTAAATGTTCTCAGTAATTTTACATGCCACTTTTTAAGTAACATTGGCTCACACTCTTGTGTGTGTAGTGTATGAAGCCTTTACATCAACTCAGTGCAGAGGATTTTATCCACTCAAATAATGCAATAGTTAAGAAAAAGGCCTATTTATTTAAACTATTACATAATAGTTTCCATTTCCCCCCATATTGAGATTGCCTGTACTCAGATTCATTTGTCAAAATGTTCAGTTGCTTGTTTCCACTCTCACACACATCATTGCTTGAACAAACACATCCTGCTGGCTTTTAAAATATTTAAATACTTACGTATATTTTCTTCCCCTTTGCAACACTGTGTGCACTTGAGAAGGATGGCATTTGTTTTTTATTAAATAACAATGTTTTAAATACAGTCATATGAGGGAAATCCTGATAAATCGTATGTATATTTGGAAAAAAAATCACAATATTTGACCTGGAATTATGAAGAAAATTAGCTTTAAGTGGTATATAATGATAATATAAATAATGAATAATGATGCCTAAGTATCATTAAAGTATCTATCCTGTATGTGTTGCTGAATTGATTTGGTTCACTCTCCTCATGGTTTAACAAAAGCAGAGCATGAAGCACATTCCATATTCAGCCAGTCTATTCATCCAATAACAAACATCTATGGTGCCATGTATTCTTGCCTCGGTTTGGGGATCTGGGCAATGCTCCTCAGGTGCAGGTACCTGAAACAGGAAGCCCAGTGGGAAAGAGGGAGCCAGTGCTGTCTAAAAGGAACGCCCTCACTGGGTGGTTCTCTCATTCATCCTGCTCTTTAGAATCTGTGCCTTGGACAATAAATTACACCCGGCTCCAGTGACTACTTGGCAGGAGTTTAGACGCTGCTGCATCTTTGTTTGCAGCGAGACATGGCTCAGCCACAATGACAACACAGCTCTGCTTACATCAATTCAGGGAGAATTACTTTTCATCACTGCTGGTTGAATAGTGATTTCCATGTTGCTGCTTATTATAATGACATAAAAATGACTAAGCTAATTATTCTTTACTCTGCTTCTACACTGGTTTGATTGTTCTTTAATTTAACACAATATGTGTAAATATGGCACATCATAATGAGAGTAGCTATTCAAGTGCAATTGAACAGAAACCCCACTACACAGAAAGATACGTGATTTTCCTTTCCTTTAAGCATGTAATGTGCTGACACAACCAAAAGTGTCAGAAGATAAATATTCATACTTTATGTATAAATAGCTATTAAGTAAGAATATACTTTATCCTTATTTGCCTGTACAAGTATGGAACAGAGCATGGTGGAAATGATGAGAGTGTAGGAGAGGTTGTGAACTGAATTCACACCAAGTAAGCCATAACACAGTCCACTAAGCTACCACTATCATCATCATCACATGATAAGGCATCTGTTTATCCCCCTATGACCAGGGAAAGTTAGACCTGAGCAGTAAAATGTTATGCCCACAAGGAATATAAGGACATGTATCAGCTGTCAATCAGGTTCCACTACACATTTCTGACAGTAAAGCACCTAATAATCTACAATATAATTCAAATTCTTACATAAAACGTGTATTAAACCACCAAGAACCTCAGTCTAAGATCTCTTTAGAAATTCCAATTAGAGATTCAATTTACACATCCTGGCTTCACGTGTAGGTGGAATAAATTATATAATACCTTCAAATAACTGAAACACAGTAGAAAAAAAGGTGTGTGATTTGATTGGGTTAAACAAGGTACATTCTAATTATTCATGCTGTTTGACATTGCAAGGAGAGAACACACATATTGTTGGCCTGTCATTGCCCCCACTCTGCAGCAGTGGATTATCATGTGTTCAAGGTGATGGAGCAGCTGATTGGTGCTGGCTGCTGGTTTGTGCAGATGTCAGACTCTGGGCTACCGTCCAAACACGGCACAATCTTCCCAGTTTCACAGACATCAGATTCATTTTCAGTTTAATCCACAGTAATTGTGGTGCTTGTATTGAGGTTAAGTGTTATTATTATTCACTGTGAACCCCTCTGATTTCACAGATGTAACTGCACCAGCTGCTTTCAGAGGCCCGGCACAACGATCCTCGTCTAAACTATCCTCTTCATTTTAAAATGTATGATGTTTATGTAAATATTGACTATCACATGTAAATATACAAGTAGACTCCAACTTTCTGCAAACGTGATGTAGCTAACTAAAAAACTGCAACCAAGCAATCCAATGCAACCATTGACTGTTTACACAGTCCCCTTTACAGAAAGGGGGCCTTGAAAGGGTTTTCTGCTGCTGTAACATATTCACCTCAGGATTTGAAGTGTTATGTATTCAAGCTAGTATAATATGATGTGTTCTCAATTATTACACCATAATCATTTGTATCCACACTGCATTTTTTAGGTTATTTCTTAGCTATCTACGGGTGAGAGGAGTTGTACACCCTGAACAGGTCTGCACTGTTATATCAAATAAAATATTTATGATAGAAACACACATGAAGCCATGGAGAATGGAAAAGCAAAAGACACAGTTCACTGGTCCAAATAGTCTCAGCAAATATTATGGCTGATTGCTACATCCAGAAAGTAGGTTCCTCTAATGGATTTTACCTGGAAGCTGTACTGAACTATGTCCATGTTTTACTTAAGGCTAAAATTCCCTTTTTTCTTATCTGAGAGTGGAGTGGATATTCACTTCATAACTGGTCAAACATGTCAATGGGGTTTAACGTCTCTTTAATCGGAGGTCTCCTGAATCAAATGTTGTATTGGATAATGTTACAGTCCACTCCTAGGATAGGAGGCGGAGTGGACCTGCACTAAGACACTGAACGCACACTCAGCGTAAACAGATGTGCTTTGAATTGCGGTCACAAAGAGGACAAGAGCCCTAACTGACAGGTACTCCCTTTGTGGGTATGAGGAGGATTCTGTATGTCTACATACTCTACATGAGTAGTGGTACATGCAAATGATTTTTCTTCTGCATCATAAGGCAACAGGCTGAACAGGTAACCCGTGAATCCACCTGTCAGCTGTGAGTGGTCTCTGATGGGAACTGCAGAGTAAAGAGCACAGAAACATGTATGGCTTCTTCCCAAAAGACTGCATGCTAAAAATAACTATAGTAGCCCTCCTCCAAAATGGGTCACCAATGATGTTTCTTTGCCTAATACATGGCAAAAGGGCTGTACTGGACTGTCTGTCATCCATGTAAACCCTCCTGTCACAGTCAGCACATACTGAAACGGATAAGGCCAGTTTGTCATGTGGATAAAAAGGTCATTATTAAAGGACACCTTTTAAATAAAATGCCTCAAGGATAAATTGCAATAAGTTTGGTGATGTGCCATTTTCCAAAAGATTGTTTAATTAGTCCAATAGTCTTGATTAATGCTCAGCTTTCGCTGTGCCTTGCTGTAGATATGTCTTGCGAATATCTACAGTGGGCTGTGCGGTCCGAATACATTAAATCACCATTTCCACTCAATGAGTGGAAATGCTTCCTCATTAAAATACACCACTAGCACAATGAATAACCATAATCTGATGAGTGTCTTTTTTTAAATAATATGGCTGCTTCACAATTTACCTTCTGTATCGGCGAGTTCTGTACATAGCTGGGCTCAAGGTAACAGTTTGGAGTAGTGAGACATATGTGAGCATGCTGCTGAACTGAGGGCAGTCTGAATCAGCAACAGCAGACAGGATTGTGCTCTCTGACAGTGTACTGTATGATTCTTTGGCCTGAATTTAACCAAAAGTCAATAAAGTCCAATGATTTCTGTCTCTAAGACCACAATGCATTCACCAGCTATCTGTGGGCGTGTAGGAAAAGGGATTTCAAAAGATTAAGCATTAAAAAGATACTGGAATGTTGATGCCACAGCATTTTATGTTGTGTTTTCCCTGTTAAATATCCTCAGAAAAGCCTCCCTGCAGGGATATTTTAGCAAACCACAGCACCCCCCCTGCAGCAGCAGCTCTGCACTAGAGCGGCATCAGAACAGTCAGGTAAATGACTCCTTCATTATGTGTATTCATTTATTTCACCCATGAAATATTCACCCTAAAGAATGACTATTCCGGGTAGACAGTGCCATTTAGTATGCTGCATGGCCTGCGGTTTGGCCCTATAGCTCGCATAATATCCAGGTCTTCATCTTCAAGCCAAAGAAGAAAGCTTTTTATTCTCCATTCCATTTACCAGTCGGATGTAGAACGGCAGGCAGATAAATTAACGCACACTTCTCATCCCCCAGCTGCAGTCAGAAGGCTCATCTGAGCACAGAGATTAGAAGAAGAAAAAAATCCACCATCATATGGAAAATGTTTCATACCGTGGCTTTTCGCTGCAGGCACAGTCAGCAGACTGGAGGGAGGTATCAATCAAACAGGAGAATGAAGCCTGTGATTCAGGCAGAGTGTCAAGTTAAAATAAAATGAATCCATAATAATGATCAATCTCAAACAAATGCTGCAACATCTGAGATGGAAACCATATGGAAAGTTCTGGAGAATCTGGTACACAACATGAGACTCATAATGAGATGCGTTATCTCTGAGGCTGCTGGTGACGGACTGCGAACAAAGGCTTCATGTTTCCAAAAAACTGTTCAAACTCTCTCACTACACCCCCCTCACTTGGTTAGCTCTAAACCAGAAACAAGCCACACAGCATCATCATCAATAGTTCCTTGAAGGCTTTTAGCAATATCCTTGTGAAGCTGCATGGGATTAAAGCTGAAAAACATGATGAATGATTTTTCTAATCAGTTCTGGCTGCTGTTTTTCAAAGTCTCACTTTGGATACTTTTACAGTTCTCCTAAGGGTTACTTATTCACTTTATCACACGTTATTTTTTTGTCTCTGTGTTTGTTCGAGCTGTTATTGACTGGATTTGGAGGATGCTCCTCTGGTGGGAATTTTTAAAATAGCCAAAGGGCTTAAAGGATTAAACATGGCAGACCCTGGAAGAAAACCTGTTTCATAAAGCTCAGATACTATACCCCTTTTTAGCACCTCAAAGATTTTTGTTCCATACCCTGACTGGATGATTACATAAACCAGGACAGCAGTAATTTCTCACAACAACAACAACAGGGAACTTTGTATTCTTACTAGAGAAACTGGTCCTTTAATGCAGGCCAGGGAATAAAGAGCATCTGTGTGGGAAGCTGTTGAGGGATCCAGCTTATCCCGACCAGGAGAAAGTAAGGTTGATACTTGGAAGCTAGTGAAATGACAGCTGGGTATGCATCTGGCACCCCCCTGTGGTCATATGTATATATAACATGACTATGTGTTGTTCTCTTTTATGTATTTAATGTTGTGAAATTGTCTGCATTAACCTCAACTAGCCACTGTGCTCGAATCTAATGTTATTGAAAATTAAAGTGATAAAAGTGATGTGAAAGCGTGTGTGTGAGCCAGAAGTGTCATGCTGTTGTTTTTAGAGAAAATCAAGTGCTTTTTGTGTGTGGATGTTTTGGGAGGATGCTGCTGCACAGCTGACTTCTATTGGACAACTGTGCACCTATGCAGATGTTGGTGAGCATTATAAATCTGCTAATAATAAAGATTGATTTGATGGTACCAGTGAGTTCTTTAATATTTAGAAATGCAGGTTATCTTGACATCTACAGGTATTAAAAGGAGCCTTTTCTTTAAGAAGTAACACCCTTGATCGCAGTATACAATTTTACTATATACTAGGCTGTATTGTACAGGGGAACTCATCTCCATGGTAACTTACGGCAGTTAATTTACATGTTCTGCTCAGGAAATCAATCATGAAACAATTTCATGGTGATCATCCAGGACTCTACTTCACCCTAACAGTCCTAAAGGTTTGTTGGATAAAATAATAATATTGGGTACATTCATTTGTTCTTACCAGCTGTTCAAGTGAGTGGGGACATCGTGTGACAACACCACTGTATTTATAGAAGTTCAGATAACTTAGAGAATTAAAACTCAAACACACAATGATAACTGCACCGTCGTCTGCCAAAAATATGCAACTTACTGCCAGCAGTTGAATTTCCTGTCAGATTAGTTGCTGTGTAATATGGGTCCAATACAGAGACAAAGCTTTGAAATAGGGATGAGACCACAGCTCTAATCTGGCTTGTCTCAAAATGTGGGCATTCACTCAAGACGGCTGGAACCAGGCTCAACTCACTGTCTTTCTGCAGACAGAATTAATGAGTGTGACTTCATCACATTGCATGTTAACAATTCAAATGGAAATGCTGGAGCAGAGTCACATGTAATAGGAAGAAGCTGCAGATATCATCACAGTAATCCATAAAAAAAGCAAATTGCATTTATGGTAGAACCATGTTTTTAGGTCTTTCACTTTTGCTCTGCTCTTGATGCAAAAATAAGGATGTGGTTGAGGTTGTGAATTAAAAAACCCTTTCAAAATATTTTTAGTCACGTCTCCTAGAGTGCCAAAGCATGTCCACTGCTGTCGTCCCTCTGTGGAAGCTTTGAGTCATCTCAGGTTCATCCAAAGGGAAAACAAAAAGCTGAGCTGGATGTTTCATGCCTAGAAATGAGTCAGTGGAAAGCAGCACAGGAAGCTCAAGTCAACCTCGACATGACTGGGGAATGTTGTAGATTCTTAGTCTGACAATGATTCACTTCAATCTGCCAGATGAGGGGGGTGATGAAAGAATAATGATGTGGCTGTGTGTGGATCCTCGGAGAACACTTTTTTTAATGATTGTAATGTCAGTTGAATTAGGCTCAAGCACAGTTATTTCAAGCTCCAAAGCTCGGCTGGTCATTTCCCTGTCTGAATCATACCTGCCTTCATTTTTCACCTGTCTGAAACCATAAGCACATCACATAGCATGAGCTAATGAAGTCATGCCGAACACACACGATATCTTATCTTCAGTATATGACTAAATGTTTTTTTGTTTTTAAAAGCTTTTATTATCACAGAACAGAAAGAAGCAGGCTTGTGGTACACTCAGACATCAGGGGGCCTTGTATTTTAGTTAAAGAAAGGAAAACATGCATGATAGTCAACATTTTTTTATATGCTAAAGAATCAACTATCGATCATTTAAAAATGTAATGTGAGGTTTGATGGCATCCTTCTTTATTGGGATCCTCCAAACAATGAAAAAATTAGAGCAAGCTGGTAAACAAGTGTGGATTGAGCTCAAAATGTTAACAATGTTAACAAACAGCTCAAGTCTCTTAGAGCAGGAACTGAGGTACACAACATAGATACAATTATACCTTAGGACAGTTATTTGAGAACAAGTTATGTTTGTTTCAGAGCAAATGATCTAATGACTCCTACCAGAGAAGTGGACTGAGGTTTCAGCTATAATGGCTGCAAACATGACACTGCATGACAGTGCTGCTTTATGAGTTTAGAGTTTTCTGCATAAATATAACCTAAAACATAAGCAGATTTTCACACAAGTCTTGACAGTGAAAAAAAGAGAACTCAATCAAAGAAATGAAACAGAAATATTGAACTTTGCCATTTGTCAATTCATCTGTTCAGAGCTGTTTTCAATCACTGTCAGTGACCTGACACCTAAAAACAAGACCTTCAGAAGATAACATAAAAACAGTTGTTGCTGACTGTCAGGCTGGGAACGGTTACATAACTATCTCTTAAAGTAGATAGATTGTGTACAAATGGAGGACATTCAAGTCCATTGTTACTGAGTGGTCTAACAATAAGGATCACTCCAAAAATGAGTCATGTAAAAGGCTGAAGGTTACAAATCGACACAGGGTGATCTCTAAGCAGCTAAAGGCCACTCTCACATCTAAAGCTAAAGTTAATGTCCATGAATCCACCATCAGGAGAACACATGGTGTTAGTAGTAACTTTTTGGGCCTAATTTGCTGCATCTGAACCAGGATGACTTCCTAGCATTGATGGAGCTGTGAGTAATGTTGACATAGATATCTGTCTGCGAGCTCAAGACAAACTGGGCTATGCAGCAAGACAACGAACAACTGCAGAATTTGTAGGACACCTCATGAAATTGTCAGGACTTGCACCTGTTCATTACTGGAAAATGGACTAAAATTCCTCCAAGCCATTGTGCAGACACCTTTAGTTGTTGTTATTGCTACTCAGGAGCCACAGATGATGAAGCAAAGGTTCACACACTTTCAAGCAGCACTGTGCATGTGGATGTCAAAATATAAAATATTCTCCTATTCACATATAAGCCCCGTCAGCAAAGGTTCATGGCCTTTATAATAGCCTGTGACTATGCTGGCAAAAGCCATCACTGGGTTTGAATGGTCCAGCATTACCTGAGGATGTCTGGAATGAATGCTTTCATTGTACTGTGTGGTACCTGCTGCAGACCGCCTTCTCACCCTGTTCACCTTCAATTTACTACAGTCATCATGTGGCTGAAATGGTGCTGCACGTAAGAGTGGGGCAGCACGTGAGTGTTCCCTCCCTCTAACTGAGCCACTGTCCACCAGTGCCCTCTAGTGGTAAATGAAATGACATACAGGAGACATTGGACGTGTGCAATGTGTGCAACGGCAACAACAGCAGTACAGTGTATCTCTTTCCTAAAGAACGAACCACAACTCTATGCATGCATCATTTCCGGGATTGACTTAAGGATGGAACAGTATTTAGAAAACTGTTGCATTCCTCGTTGGCTGAAGTTATTTGTGTATGCAATTATGTGTGGGAGGAGGGCAGTGGGTGTTGAATGTAACATGCATCAATTAAAACTATTAATTCCTGCTATTCTTACCATTTTCCTTCTGAATATTCACCCTTTTGTGTGATTAATATTTTTGCACCCCAAACAGAATAAATGTGGTGACACAAAATACATTACAGATATTACCAGAACCCGGGGGTGAGACCAGCAGGACTTTCAATTTTCATGTCTTTCTCCTCAGAGGAGCCCACCAATAACCGTGACAGTTGCATTAGTTTAGCTTTAAATTACATAGAAATGACCATATCTCAGCCCAAAATTATGTTTAGGGGATCAAAAATAAAAACATTTTCTGCCCATCATTCAGTAATTTGATACACTTACAAAATTAAAAAATGATTTTTTTAATCATCTTTAGAAGAAAACAACAGATCCAGCATGTAGTTCACCATGTTGACACTTCAAATTGTATTTTTTTCTTTTTATAAAAGTATTATTGTCTCTCTTTTGACTTGAACAAAAAAACACACAATCACATGTGTTTCATTCGAACTGTGGCTTTCACATTTATTATACAGTAATACAGGTTCAGCAGCACTCTTTGAAAACATATGCAAACTGATGTAAACAATTTAACATCTACACAAAGTAGTTGCTAATCATCAGTCATATGTCTAATCTATATGCTCATCAAAGGTCCAATATTAGTCCAGCTCATGCCAGAGCACACTGAACGGCATTGTGCATGTGATCCTGCCCTGTTTGCGTCAGCTCTCCGGCTCGTGTTGCTTAATTCTTTGCTAAACCCCCAGCGTTCTGCTCTCCAGTGAAGCCACAACAGGGCTGGTGTTACACACCGCAGTAAGTAGCGTGTTGTTAGCTTTTAGGAGGTGATGGAGGCCATATTGTTGGGGCTCAGGATTTCAATCCAGTAACCATCAGGGTCCTGAATGAAAGCCAAGCCTTTCATTTCACCTGAGAAAAGATAACAGAAGGCAGAAGGAGGGAGATGAATGATGACGTAAATATTGTTTTGTATAAATGTCTTCTGACTGGCACTGCATAAGTACTCAAAAGGCTGTTCCCACAGTCACTTCATATAGGCCTATACATGAGACATGCATGCAACAGTTAACCTCTGACTTTCACAATCCTCTGTACAAAGACAAGGCAGATTGTAACAATTCTGGAATATAAATAGGTAGAATAAAAGCTACATAAAACTCACGTTTGTGTCCGTGGAGTCCTGAAGTATAATGAATGAATTCCCCGCTGATAAAAACAAGTAATCTTTTTTTTTTATAGAGGTCCCAAACCGCGCCGCGGCTCCATGTCTCCGCTGGACTGCTGAAAGCGAGTGGTACCGTATTGAGTTTGTAAACAGCCCGGTAGTCCGTGTGGAGTCTGGCCACTCTTCTCCGTGTCTCCGTTTTCCCTGCAGGAGTTCTGTGCCGTGTTCTGTTCTCCCTCCGCTGTGCGCGTCCGCCGCTCTGTGGGCGCGGTCACGAGCATCTCCGCATCTCCCGGCGGCGTCAGTTCACTGAGCCCCGGCAAAGTTTCTAAATTTAAACCCGACCAGAACAAATGTAATGAGACACAGCCTCTCCCATCAGCACGGCCGCCGTGAAGACCACACCAAGACCTGCTCTGATCCAACGTATGGAACTGGTCCGCCAGCCTGAATGTTCATACACGAGTGGGCAAAATTTATATATATATATATATATATATATATATATATAAACCATATGTGAGCCTGATGTTTACATTTACATTTTTTACATTTTAGGACCATGTGTTGATGTTGTGCATGACAGGTTTTCTTTACCTGTCAAAGTAATAGCTTCAGAGACATTTTCCAGTCTTACATCAGGATTCCATTAGCAGCAGAGCTCAAACATAGAAATAATGGAAGAATGTTTTCCATCTGCTTTGAGGTCTGAAATGAACATGAGCAGCCACGCACTGTTTTCACTTATCCTGCCCAGGTAATGCTGATACAATGACCATATACCCATCAAAGCAAGGCTTTATAGAAACCTGCTGCTAATATTTATGTTCAACCAGTGATGCCAAACAATAAGAGTTTAGGTCATGTTTAATAAATAACTATTAGTAAAAATCAGTTCAATTCAATATATATTTTTTTATTTATTCTACACAGGTATTGATCGAGTTAAGTTTGCTCTATACACCGAGTAGAGTTTAATTAGATTTTATCAGGAATGTAAAACATCTAGAACATGGATGGATTTTACTCACTGGGATTTATTTCACTCACTTTTCACCCCCACTGTATTTTGCAGGTTCACCAACAGTCTGTATGACCTCCCTATAACGCCTGGGCATGTTACTGATAAGGCGGTGGATGTTCTACTGAGGGATCTTCTCTCAGACCTGGATTAGAGCATCAGACAACTCCTGGACAGTCTGTGGTGCAATGTGATGTTGGTGGATGGAACGAGACATGATGTGCCAGATGTGCTGGATTGGATTCAGGTCTGGGGAACGGGCAGGTCAGTCCATAACATCAATGCCTTCATCATGTAGGAACTGTTGACACACTTCAGCCACATGAGGCCTAGCATCGTCATCATCAGAAGGAACCCAGGGCCCACTGCACCAGCATGCTCTCACAATGGGCCTGATGATCTCATCCTGGTACCTAATGGCAGTCAGGGTACCTCTGGCTAGCACATGGAGGGCTGTGCGTCTCTAGACTCTGTCATGTCTGTCACATGTCACATGTGCTCAGTGCGAACCTGCTCTCATCCGTGAAGAGCACAGGGTGAACAATCTTGTTCTCTAGAAATCACCCGGCACAGTGTTGGGCTGTAAGCACAAGCCCCACTTGTGGACGTCGGGCCCTCATACCACCCTCATGGAGTCTGTTTCTGACGGTTTCAGCAGAAACATGCATATTAGTGTCCTGCTGGAGGTCATGTTACAGGGCTCTGGCAGCGCTCCTCCTGCTCCTCCTTGCACAAAGGAGGAGGTAGCGGTTCCTGCTGCTGGGTTGTTGCCCTCCTACGGCCCCCTCCATGTCTCCTGGTGTACTGGCCTGTCTCCTGGTGTCTCCTCCATGCTCTGGACACTGTGCTGACAGACACAGCAAACCTTCTTGCCACAGCTCTCATTGATGTTCCATCCTGGATGAGCTGCACTACCTGAGCAGCTTGTGTGGGTTTAGACACCACCTCATGCTACCTCTAGGGGTGAGAGCACTGACAAAATGCAAAAGTGGTCAAACATCAGGCAGAAAAGATGAGAGCAGAGAAATGGTCTGTGGTCAGCACCTGCAGAGCCTCTGCTTTATAGGGCTTGTCTCTCATTTCCACCTGTTCTCTGCTCCATTTGCACAACAGCAGCTGAAACTGATTCACAATCAGTGTTGATCCTAACTGGACAGGCTGATTCCACAGAGGTGTGACTGACTGGGAGTTACACTGAGTTCTTTAGGTGTTATTTCTTTGGGCAGTGAACTTTATTCACTGCACTGTAAGTTTCAATGGAGCTGTAGTGGCAGAAGAAGCAAATGGCGGCGATCTGAGCCTCACATATTTCATCGACAAAAATTCCTCTGTATTTACAATTTTAGTCTTTAATGTTTACATAATTAGTTGTTAATACATATTTAATGCCCTATAATTAGAAAATAGCACCTTTCCACAGCAAAACTACAACAGAGTACGTGCAGTTTTTTTACTATTACTTTTGATACATGTGTTTTTTTTATCTATAGGCTCACTGTAAAATGTAATTTGTTGACCTTACTTAAAAAAAATAAGGAAACCGATTGCCTCAAAATTTCTAAGTTAAGTATGTCTATAACTTTAAGCTGTTAAAGCTCAAAATAACTGTGTTAAGACTTCTTAGTAAATGTAAGTTTAGGTAAATGTAAATGTTCACTCGAAAACTCACTGGGGAAATCACAAGAGCAGAAGGCTACTTGGACAGCTGTGTCGCAGGATAACTCACAAAACGAACTGCAACAAGGGGCAGGAAACACACAGGCTTTATACACAGGAGGGCGGGAAGACAATTGGAAACAGGTGAAGCACATTAGGGCGGAGCAGGTAATCACAGGCGGGGGAAGGGAGCACACATGAGGAAGGGGAAGTAAACAGAACTGAAACACAAGGGGAAGATCGAGTTTCAAAATAAAACAGGAAGTGACTAGTAAAACTAAAACTAATACAAACAGAAAATGAACTACAAAATAAAAGACCTGGCTGAAACCATGACAATGACAGTTTGCAAGGGACATAAAAAAAGTTTATTTGCCCTCAAATTTATAAGCATGAACAGCAGATTCAAATCTGTTCAAGTGCAAATGTAATGCAGACATTTGTGACAGCAACAGCTAAAACCTGCTCAGAAGGAAGGATTTATTGATATTTTCAGATACTCTGCACAATATTTGTATTACTGCAAACATAATACATTAACTGTAACATTAGGTGTAATTTGGTGTTGTAAACTTTACCTACACCTAATTTAGAAAAATGTCTTTTCTAAATATCCTACTTAACATACAATGTCCTGCACTATCAATGGGTGTAGCAGCTCTGCGGTTAGGGATGTCCCGATCAGTTTTTTTTTGCCCTCGAGTCCGAGTCTGAGTCATTTGATTTTGAGTATCTGCCGATACCGAGTCCCGATCCGATACTTTCTATAAAGGCACTCATTGCGGCAAAACCCGTGTGTGTGTGTGTGTGTGTGTAGGCCTGTCACAATAACAGATTTTGCTGGGCGATTAATTGCCAAGAGAAATTATTGAGATAAGCGATAATATTGTCAAATCAATGTTCAACTAACATAATGATAATGACATATAATGCAAGTACACCCTTTCAAAGATCAATAAACTTTAATTTCTAAAGAACATTTAACATTGGAAAGGCCCCCAATTATCAACACTATTATTATTGTTATTATTAATGATATTAATATTATTATTATTATGAGTAGTGGTAGGCCTATTACCATAGCTTATCTGAGCATAGTCAATGGAGTTAAGTCAAACCAACTAGCACGTCATGAGCAACAGAGCCAAACAACACGCACTCTACCTGCTGCTGGGAGTGGGCTCACCTGTGCGCACATGTGTTTGTGTGCGCACGCGTTTGCGTGTGTGTATGCGCATCAGCGAATTTTAAAAACGCCACCATGTAGACAGAAAAAAATAAAATATATAATAATAATAATAATATAATATAAAAATAGCAGAGATGGCACAAGAGGACTGGGCAAGAGGACTAGACTGGGTGGCGCCGCCAGTAAGAAGGCAGAGAACTTCACTCGTACAACGCGGACTCTCTCTGATGGCACGTTGTATTCATAAGCATGTTTAGTCTTGTGGTGAATTGTGTGGAAGTGTTGAACCAGTGTTGAGCAGCTTCACAGCTCTCTGTGTTGCTGTAACGTCCAAGCCCTGCAGCACTGTGACGCACCGTGGCGACGCAGACAGCGAGCTGACCGTGGTCTGCTCAGAACATCCCGTAAACGTCACGCAATGAGTTAAAAAAAAATAAGAACTACCTGTTGATTTGACACATTTTAAGACAGAAGCCGCGGGCCATATTAGATCTGACGGCCGGACTTTGCACACTTTATACGCTACGACGCACCAGAGTGACGCCTTTTGTCATCCAGCCTCTTTGGCAGCGAGAGGGGGAGAGAGAGGGAGAGAAAAACAAACAAGCGTGCAAATGTAATTTATTGCGGTTATCGTGCAATTAATTGATTTATTGTTTATCGCGACAGGCCTGTGTGTGCGTGTGCCGCCACACTGGGAGATTTCACACACGCAGCACATCGAGGTCTCGAACCAGGACCTGTCGCACCAAAGGCAGCTGTCATACCCCTGCACTACAAGACACAGAGCCACCCTGCACAGAAGGCGTTAACTTTGACAGCCCTAAAAAGTATATATCCGAGTCCTGATCGGGAGGTAATGTCCGATTCCGATCGAGTCTGAAATCTTCCGATCATGTGATCGGATCGGGACATCCCTATCTGCGGTATTAATGTACACACTATGTTTGCTTTCTATTTTTAAAATTCTAATGAATATGGAGTCTTACAAGACCTATGTGAGGAGCTAATGTTGCTAGCGCTAGCTTAAACATGGTCATCTTTGTATCAAGGCGTGTATGCTAGCTAACGTCGCTACTGCTAGCTTAGCAGCTATTCTTTATATCACCTTGCCTTTGTTTGCCTTACTAGCACATCCAAACTACATGTGTAGTTTGGATGTGATAGAGATGCCAAATTTCCACTACATGATTAAAGGATAGATGCATGAAAATTGGAATATCCATTCTCATTTACTGTGCAAACAGCTGATCAGAAATATTGTAATGTTTTTTTTTAAATATTTAGTGCATGTTATCAGTTATAAAGGGAAGTTTGTTTTTCTGTTTGATTTTGTTTACTTTTGCTGGTTTACATGAAGTGAAGAGAAAAGTTTAGAAACATATTTACATCATGGTTAATATGGTTAGTACTCTGAGCTCTTCTGCACTGTAATTTGTCTTTCTCTGCAGACAATCTCTGCACATGCTCAGTTGCTATGGCGATGATGTCTTTGAAGATTAAAGGCATAAAATGTTTACTTTGATGACATCATAAAATGACAGTTATCATGTGACTTAAAGGTATAAGTGCAAGTCCCTAACTCTATCCTATAGACAATTGCACTAGGAGTCAACACGGCATTTAGCTGCATTACTTGGAATACGTACACATACTGCTGGAAGATTGTTTTGGAAAAGAAAACAGGATGTCGATGACTGATCTTTTTCAAGTTGGAAGCACTCTCCAGGAATCGCACAGGATTGAAAAAGTCCTGGGTGAAGGTGGTTTTGGTGTTGTGGCCCAATGCCGCAATACAAAAACGAACATGCAAGAAGCCGTCAAGATAAACAGAGGAGACGAAAACGCAAAGCTGGCACAATATGAGATGGAAATGTTACGACATCTCTCCTCCCTGGATCCAGATACCTGCAACATTGTTAGGTTTCATGGGTTTTTCGTCCACGAGGACAATGTTTGTCTTCGTTTTGAGCTCCTCGATCAAAACCTGGATGACTATATATGTGAGCAGGACCCTATTCCGCTAGCTGAGATTAAGTCAATTTTGTATCAGCTGGCCACAGCTCTGGTTCACTTGCAGTCAGTTGGGATTATTCATGCAGATCTGAAATCCCTAAATGTCATGGTTGTGGACCGCTTTGATAAACCAATCAAAGTCAAAGTCATTGACTTCGGTCTGGCACAGCTTTCGTCATCGACCACATACGATTACCCTGTACAAACATTCTGGTACCAGGCACCAGAGGTGATCGTGGAAGCTCCGTTTAATGAAGCAATTGACATGTGGACACTTGGTGTGATAGCTGTGGACCTGGCACTTGGAGCATCACCATATCCCGGGGATGACCCCTATGATGTTATGAGATTCATAATAGAAACTCAGGGCCAGCCAGCAGACCACATCCTGGATCGTGGGGCAGCAACCAATCGCTACTTCCAACACCAAACAGACAGCGGACAGCGGTGGAGATTCAAGACATGTGACGAGTTCAGCAATGAGTATGAGTATTGTTCTAAAGAGACAAGGTATTACAAACTCAGCTGCCTTGATGACATTGGAGATATGATGGCAAAGAGGGATGGATACCACCCTGACCAGTCTCTGCTGGTCCAGCTTATCAAGGAGATGCTGCAGCTAGATCCTGATAAGCGTATTAAGCCTTCAGAGGTGTTAAAGCACCCATTTTTTTCAACAAGCCACCCTCCTTCCGCCATAGCAGACACCAGCGATGAGCAGCCTCTCTGGTACCACATTGAAAAATCAGAGATGGCTTCACACAGTGTACCAGATTCAGCTGAGTCCTTGGTTACATGGTTTCAAATCAGGCAAGAAGACAACTCAGCTGCAGACAGTGGAAAAAGTTCAGTTATCTCTTTGGCTGATCTTTTCAAGGACCACCAAGAAGACTGCTCCATAAAAAACCAGGAAGACATTGGCATTGCTACGAGAGGCAGTTCAGAAGAAATTCCATTCATCCGCTGGCATGAAATGTTTAGAGACTACCAAGGAATGGATTTTGAGCTGCTTCTAAGAGAGGGTAACAACGAGCCAGGTGTTGTAAATGCACCAAAGGACTATAGCCCACTAAGCAGTGCCATAGCTACCCCAGAAGTTAATACCCAGCAAGACTGGACAATCTCTACAGCCAGGCCCACCTCACAACAAAATTCAGTTACCGGTACCTCCTTGGCTGATCTTTTCAAGGACATCAGTGAAGATAACTCTATAATGAAACCGGAGGTGAAAAACCATGAGGACATCGGCATTGCTACAACGAGAGGCAGTTCAGAACAAATTCCATTCATCCGCTGGGATGAGATGTTTAGAGACTACCAAGGAATGGATTTTGAGCTGCTTCTAAGAGAGGGTAACAACGAGCCAGGTGTTGTCAATGCACCGGAGGACTATAGCCCGCTAAGCAGAGGCAGTTCAGAAGAAATTCCATTCATCCGCTGGCATGAAATGTTTAGAGACTACCAAGGAATGGATTTTGAGCTGCTTCTAAGAGAGGGTAACAACGAGCCAGGTGTTGTCAATGCACCGGAGGACTATAGCCCGCTAAGCAGAGGCAGTTCAGAAGAAATTCCATTCATCCACTGGCATGAAATGTTTAGAGACTACCAAGGAATGGATTTTGAGCTGCTTCTAAGAGAGGGTAACAACGAGCCAGGTGTTGTAGTAAATGTACCAGAAGGCATCATGGGTGTACAGATGTAGCTCCAGCTATACCCCAAAGCAGCAAAGATCAGTCTGTCTGCACAGACATACCACAAGGCCGCCGACAACAAGAAAACTCTGGATGGTTTAGGCGTGTCATAACTACAGTCATGAACATCTTCTGTAATACCTCCAACAACAACAAAAAAAAAACAAATAAAATATTTTTAAATATAATTTTAAAGAGATTTGAAGGTTATTTACTAGGACTATATAAAGTGTATAAAGTGTCTTTAAATAACAGTATTGAACTGTTCATGAAATCAACAGTTGAAACAGTTGATGAAATCATTATATACTGCAAAAAACAAAACAACAACAACAAAAATAACAAATATAGCAATGCTCATTACCCTCTTACTCCTTTTTCTTAGTGATGTGATTCAGCATTGTCTTTACAGATTCTTGCTCATGAGCTTGGTTTAAAACTCATAATTAGGTTTATTTCTAGACGGGCTTCATATTGAAGCATATTTAGAGGCTCTTGCTTGAACAAGAGTAAGGTAAGGTCAACAAATTACAATTTTGCAGTGCTTCTGTGCTTGGTGCATCTCTGTGTTGGTGTTAGCTCACTGGGACGTTGTCGCTAGCTGCAGGGTTTCCTCTCTGTTTGCCTCCAACAACAAAGAGAATCCACAGATCAACTACTCAAAGAGCACGATGTAAGTTGAAGCCTTGTTTCTCTGCCCTCGCTCTCCCACCTGGCATGTCATAACACATAATACAGTTAGAACAATATTTCTCCCACTAATTCACTGAAAGGAACTATTGTTTATGTTTTTGTAGGGTGCCCATCACTGTGACATAATACCATGAAAGAAATTCTCCACACAAAAATGATAGATTTTGCTGGTTGAAGGTCAAAGTTCTAAGGCCAGTTGGCTGTTATATTGTTATATTTTAAATTCATTTCAGGGTAGAGATGGAAACAGTGTGTCAGGATCTTCCTGCACAACAAATGAACAAAGTACCAAGACTGAAACATCACACGGGACCGGTGATGTCAGTATCATGTGAGAGGCTTTGGGTAATTTATCAAGAGCTGTCTAAGCCTGTCATACCGTCAGTGATTTAAGTTTCACTGCTCCAGTGATATTCTGACACTGTGAATAACTCATGTTACTGTTAAAAAGGCTTTTCACACAGCCGCTCCGTGACCCTGCACTGCAGGACACAATCCGGTTCAGATGATGGATGGATGGATGGACACAGTACTTTGTGATAGGGATGCACATATGTCATGTTACATGCAGCAAGTAGCAGCATTTCTGTTGGTCATTTAGGTCTGATGTGTTGAAGAAGGATAATACACGCGTAAACTAACATTCTTTTCATGCATGGTTATTTGTTACTCTTCGATAAACAATATTTGTAGATTTAAAGTCTTGAAAATTTTAATCAAATGTGCTCTTTTTATGTATTTTTTTGTATTTACTTGACTTAAATAAACGTATTATTATTATTATATTTATATAATTATATAAAACTTATAATTATATAATTAATTATATTTTAATTATATATTCAAAATATAATTAAAATGTTTTTGTAAAAAAAAATGTAAAATGTAAAAATTTTACATGCCACTTTTAAGTAACATTGGCTCACACTCTTGTGTGTGTAGTGTATGAAGCCTTTACATCAACTCAGTGCAGAGGATTTTATCCACTCACATAATGCAATAGGTAAGAAAAAGGCCTATTTATTTAACTATTACATAATAGTTTCCATTTCCCCCATATTGAGATTGCCTGTATCAGATTCATTTGTCAAAATGTTCAGTTGCTTTGTTTCCACTCTCACACACATCATTGCTTGAACAAACACATCCTGCTGGCTTTTAAAATATTAAATACTTACGTATATTTTCTTCCCCTTTGCAACACTGTGTGCACTTGAGAAGGATGGCATTTGTTTTTATTAAATAACAATGTTTTAAATACAGTCATATGAGGGAAATCCTGATAAATCGTATGTATATTTGGAAAAAAAATCACAATATTTGACCTGGAATTATGAAGAAAATTAGCTTTTAAGTGGATATAATGATAATATAAATAATGAAATAATGATGCCTAAGTATCATTAAAGTATCTATCCTGTATTGTGTTGCTGAATTGATTTGGTTCACTCTCCTCATGGTTTAACAAAAGCAGAGCATGAAGCACATTCATATTCAGCCAGTCATATTCATCCAATAACAAACATCTATGGTGCCATGTATTCTTGCCTCGGTTTGGGGATCTGGGCAATGCTCCTCAGGTGCAGGTACCTGAAACAGGAAGCCCAGTGGGAAAGAGGGAGCCAGTGCTTGGCTAAAAGGAAGCCCTCACTGGGTGGTTCTCTCATTCATCCTGCTCTTTAGAATCTGTGCCTTGGACAATAAATTACACCCGGCTCCAGTGACTACTTGGCAGGAGTTTAGACGCTGCTGCATCTTTGTTTGCAGCGAGACATGGCTCAGCCACAATGAACAACACAGCTCTGCTTACATCAATTCAGGGAGAATTACTTTTCATCACTGCTGGTTGAATAGTGATTTCCATGTTGCTGCTTATTATAATGACATAAAAATGACTAAGCTAATTATTCTTTACTCTGCTTCTACACTGGTTTGATTGTTCTTTAATTTAACACAATATGTGTAAATATGGCACATCATAATGAGAGTAGCTATTCAAGTGCAATTGAACAGAAACCCCACTACACAGAAAGATACGTGATTTTCCTTTCCTTTAAGCATGTAATGTGCTGACACAACCAAAAGTGTCAGAAGATAAATATTCATACTTTATGTATAAATAGCTATTAAGTAAGAATATACTTTATCCTTATTTGCCTGTACAAGTATGGAACAGAGCATGGTGGAAATGATGAGAGTGTAGGAGAGGTTGTGAACTGAATTCACACCAAGTAAGCCATAACACAGTCCACTAAGCTACCACTATCATCATCATCACATGATAAGGCATCTGTTTATCCCCCTATGACCAGGGAAAGTTAGACCTGAGCAGTAAAAGGTTATGCCCACAAGGAATATAAGGACATGTATCAGCTGTCAATCAGGTTCCACTACACATTTCTGACAGTAAAGCACCTAATAATCTACAATATAATTCAAATTCTTACATAAAACGTGTATTAAACCACCAAGAACCTCAGTCTCTCAGATCTCTTTAGAAATTCCAATTAGAGATTCAATTTACACATCCTGGCTTCACGTGTAGGTGGAATAAATTATATGATACCTTCAAATAACTGAAACACAGTAGAAAAAAAGGTGTGTGATTTGATTGGGTTAAACAAGGTACATTCTAATTATTCATGCTGTTTGACATTGCAAGGAGAGAACACACATATTGTTGGCCTGTCATTGCCCCCACTCTGCAGCAGTGGATTATCATGTGTTCAAGGTGATGGAGCAGCTGATTGGTGCTGGCTGCTGGTTTGTGCAGATGTCAGACTCTGGGCTACCGTCCAAACACGGCACAATCTTCCCAGTTTCACAGACATCAGATTCATTTTCAGTTTAATCCACAGTAATTGTGGTGCTTGTATTGAGGTTAAGTGTTATTATTATTCACTGTGAACCCCTCTGATTTCACAGATGTAACTGCACCAGCTGCTTTCAGAGGCCCGGCACAACGATCCTCGTCTAAACTATCCTCTTCATTTTAAAATGTATGATGTTTATGTAAATATTGACTATCACATGTAAATATACAAGTAGACTCCAACTTTCTGCAAACGTGATGTAGCTAACTAAAAAAATGCAACCAAGCAATCCAATGCAACCATTGACTGTTTACACAGTCCCCTTTACAGAAAGGGGGCCTTGAAAGGGTTTTCTGCTGCTGTAACATATTCACCTCAGGATTTGAAGTGTTATGTATTCAAGCTAGTATAATATGATGTGTTCTCAATTATTACACCATAATCATTTGTATCCACACTGCATTTTTTAGGTTATTTCTTAGCTATCTACGGGTGAGAGGAGTTGTACACCCTGAACAGGTCTGCACTGTTATATCAAATAAAATATTTATGATAGAAACACACATGAAGCCATGGAGAATGGAAAAGCAAAAGGCACAGTTCACTGGTCCAAATAGTCTCAGCAAATATTATGGCTGATTGCTACATCCAGAAAGTAGGTTCCTCTAATGGATTTTACCTGGAAGCTGTACTGAACTATGTCCATGTTTTACTTAAGGCTAAAATTCCCTTTTTTCTTATCTGAGAGTGGAGTGGATATTCACTTCATAACTGGTCAAACATGTCAATGGGGTTTAACGTCTCTTTAATCGGAGGTCTCCTGAATCAAATGTTGTATTGGATAATGTTACAGTCCACTCCTAGGATAGGAGGCGGAGTGGACCTGCACTAAGACACTGAACGCACACTCAGCGTAAACAGATGTGCTTTGAATTGCGGTCACAAAGAGGACAAGAGCCCTAACTGACAGGTACTCCCTTTGTGGGTATGAGGAGGATTCTGTATGTCTACATACTCTACATGAGTAGTGGTACATGCAAATGATTTTTCTTCTGCATCATAAGGCAACAGGCTGAACAGGTAACCCGTGAATCCACCTGTCAGCTGTGAGTGGTCTCTGATGGGAACTGCAGAGTAAAGAGCACAGAAACATGTATGGCTTCTTCCCAAAAGACTGCATGCTAAAAGTAACTATAGTAGCCCTCCTCCAAAATGGGTCACCAATGATGTTTCTTTGCCTAATACATGGCAAAAGGGCTGTACTGGACTGTCTGTCATCCATGTAAACCCTCCTGTCACAGTCAGCACATACTGAAACGGATAAGGCCAGTTTGTCATGTGGATAAAAAGGTCATTATTAAAGGACACCTTTTAAATAAAATGCCTCAAGGATAAATTGCAATAAGTTTGGTGATGTGCCATTTTCCAAAAGATTGTTTAATTAGTCCAATAGTCTTGATTAATGCTCAGCTTTCGCTGTGCCTTGCTGTAGATATGTCTTGCGAATATCTACAGTGGGCTGTGCGGTCCGAATACATTAAATCACCATTTCCACTCAATGAGTGGAAATGCTTCCTCATTAAAATACACCACTAGCACAATGAATAACCATAATCTGATGAGTGTCTTTTTTAAATAATATGGCTGCTTCACAATTTACCTTCTGTATCAGCGAGTTCTGTACACACCTGGGCTTAAGGTAACAGTTTGGAATAGTGAGACATATGTGAGCATGCTGCTGAACTGAGGGCAGTCTGAATCAGCAACAGCAGACAGGATTGTGCTCTCTGACAGTGTACTGTATGATTCTTTGGCCTGAATTTAACCAAAAGTCAATAAAGTCCAATGATTTCTGTCTCTAAGACCACAATGCATTCACCAGCTATCTGTGGACGTGTAGGAAAAGGGATTTCAAAAGATTAAGCATTAAAAAGATACTGGAATGTTGATGCCACAGCATTTTATGTTGCGTTTTCCCTGTTAAATATCCTCAGAAAAGCCTCCCTGCAGGGATATTTTAGCAAACCACAGCACCCCCCCTGCAGCAGCAGCTCTGCACTAGAGCGGCATCAGAACAGTCAGGTAAATGACTCCTTCATTATGTGTATTCATTTATTTCACCCATGAAATATTCACCCTAAAGAATGACTATTCCGGGTAGACAGTGCCATTTAGTATGCTGCATGGCCTGCGGTTTGGCCCTATAGCTCGCATAATATCCAGGTCTTCATCTTCAAGCCAAAGAAGAAAGCTTTTTATTCTCCATTCCATTTACCAGTCGGATGTAGAACGGCAGGCAGATAAATTAACGCACACTTCTCATCCCCCAGCTGCAGTCAGAAGGCTCATCTGAGCACAGAGATTAGAAGAAGAAAAAAATCCACCATCATATGGAAAATGTTTCATACCGTGGCTTTTCGCTGCAGGCACAGTCAGCAGACTGGAGGGAGGTATCAATCAAACAGGAGAATGAAGCCTGTGATTCAGGCAGAGTGTCAAGTTAAAATAAAATGAATCCATAATAATGATCAATCTCAAACAAATGCTGCAACATCTGAGATGGAAACCATATGGAAAGTTCTGGAGAATCTGGTACACAACATGAGACTCATAATGAGATGCGTTATCTCTGAGGCTGCTGGTGACGGACTGCGAACAAAGGCTTCATGTTTCCAAAAAACTGTTCAAACTCTCTCACTACACCCCCCTCACTTGGTTAGCTCTAAACCAGAAACAAGCCACACAGCATCATCATCAATAGTTCCTTGAAGGCTTTTAGCAATATCCTTGTGAAGCTGCATGGGATTAAAGCTGAAAAACATGATGAATGATTTTTCTAATCAGTTCTGGCTGCTGTTTTTCAAAGTCTCACTTTGGATACTTTTACAGTTCTCCTAAGGGTTACTTATTCACTTTATCACACATTATTTTTTTGTCTCTGTGTTTGTTCGAGCTGTTATTGACTGGATTTGGAGGATGCTCCTCTGGTGGGAATTTTTAAAATAGCCAAAGGGCTTAAAGGATTAAACATGGCAGACCCTGGAAGAAAACCTGTTTCATAAAGCTCAGATACTATACCCCTTTTTAGCACCTCAAAGATTTTTGTTCCATACCCTGACTGGATGATTACATAAACCAGGACAGCAGTAATTTCTCACAACAACAACAACAGGGAACTTTGTATTCTTACTAGAGAAACTGGTCCTTTAATGCAGGCCAGGGAATAAAGAGCATCTGTGTGGGAAGCTGTTGAGGGATCCAGCTTATCCCGACCAGGAGAAAGTAAGGTTGATACTTGGAAGCTAGTGAAATGACAGCTGGGTATGCATCTGGCACCCCCCTGTGGTCATATGTATATATAACATGACTATGTGTTGTTCTCTTTTATGTATTTAATGTTGTGAAATTGTCTGCATTAACCTCAACTAGCCACTGTGCTCGAATCTAATGTTATTGAAAATTAAAGTGATAAAAGTGATGTGAAAGCGTGTGTGTGAGCCAGAAGTGTCATGCTGTTGTTTTTAGAGAAAATCAAGTGCTTTTTGTGTGTGGATGTTTTGGGAGGATGCTGCTGCACAGCTGACTTCTATTGGATAACTGTGCACCTATGCAGATGTTGGTGAGCATTATAAATCTGCTAATAATAAAGATTGATTTGATGGTACCAGTGAGTTCTTTAATATTTAGAAATGCAGGTTATCTTGACATCTACAGGTATTAAAAGGAGCCTTTTCTTTAAGAAGTAACACCCTTGATCGCAGTATACAATTTTACTATATACTAGGCTGTATTGTACAGGGGAACTCATCTCCATGGTAACTTACGGCAGTTAATTTACATGTTCTGCTCAGGAAATCAATCATGAAACAATTTCATGGTGATCATCCAGGACTCTACTTCACCCTAACAGTCCTAAAGGTTTGTTGGATAAAATAATAATATTGGGTACATTCATTTGTTCTTACCAGCTGTTCAAGTGAGTGGGGACATCGTGTGACAACACCACTGTATTTATAGAAGTTCAGATAACTTAGAGAATTAAAACTCAAACACACAATGATAACTGCACCGTCGTCTGCCAAAAATATGCAACTTACTGCCAGCAGTTGAATTTCCTGTCAGATTAGTTGCTGTGTAATATGGGTCCAATACAGAGACAAAGCTTTGAAATAGGGATGAGACCACAGCTCTAATCTGGCTTGTCTCAAAATGTGGGCATTCACTCAAGACGGCTGGAACCAGGCTCAACTCACTGTCTTTCTGCAGACAGAATTAATGAGTGTGACTTCATCACATTGCATGTTAACAATTCAAATGGAAATGCTGGAGCAGAGTCACATGTAATAGGAAGAAGCTGCAGATATCATCACAGTAATCCATAAAAAAAGCAAATTGCATTTATGGTAGAACCATGTTTTTAGGTCTTTCACTTTTGCTCTGCTCTTGATGCAAAAATAAGGATGTGGTTGAGGTTGTGAATTAAAAAACCCTTTCAAAATATTTTTAGTCACGTCTCCTAGAGTGCCAAAGCATGTCCACTGCTGTCGTCCCTCTGTGGAAGCTTTGAGTCATCTCAGGTTCATCCAAAGGGAAAACAAAAAGCTGAGCTGGATGTTTCATGCCTAGAAATGAGTCAGTGGAAAGCAGCACAGGAAGCTCAAGTCAACCTCGACATGACTGGGGAATGTTGTAGATTCTTAGTCTGACAATGATTCACTTCAATCTGCCAGATGAGGGGGGTGATGAAAGAATAATGATGTGGCTGTGTGTGGATCCTCGGAGAACACTTTTTTTAATGATTGTAATGTCAGTTGAATTAGGCTCAAGCACAGTTATTTCAAGCTCCAAAGCTCGGCTGGTCATTTCCCTGTCTGAATCATACCTGCCTTCATTTTTCACCTGTCTGAAACCATAAGCACATCACATAGCATGAGCTAATGAAGTCATGCCGAACACACACGATATCTTATCTTCAGTATATGACTAAATGTTTTTTTGTTTTTAAAAGCTTTTATTATCACAGAACAGAAAGAAGCAGGCTTGTGGTACACTCAGACATCAGGGGGCCTTGTATTTTAGTTAAAGAAAGGAAAACATGCATGATAGTCAACATTTTTTATATGCTAAAGAATCAACTATCGATCATTTAAAAATGTAATGTGAGGTTTGATGGCATCCTTCTTTATTGGGATCCTCCAAACAATGAAAAAATTAGAGCAAGCTGGTAAACAAGTGTGGATTGAGCTCAAAATGTTAACAATGTTAACAAACAGCTCAAGTCTCTTAGAGCAGGAACTGAGGTACACAACATAGATACAATTATACCTTAGGACAGTTATTTGAGAACAAGTTATGTTTGTTTCAGAGCAAATGATCTAATGACTCCTACCAGAGAAGTGGACTGAGGTTTCAGCTATAATGGCTGCAAACATGACACTGCATGACAGTGCTGCTTTATGAGTTTAGAGTTTTCTGCATAAATATAACCTAAAACATAAGCAGATTTTCACACAAGTCTTGACAGTGAAAAAAAGAGAACTCAATCAAAGAAATGAAACAGAAATATTGAACTTTGCCATTTGTCAATTCATCTGTTCAGAGCTGTTTTCAATCACTGTCAGTGACCTGACACCTAAAAACAAGACCTTCAGAAGATAACATAAAAACAGTTGTTGCTGACTGTCAGGTTGGGAACGGTTACATAACTATCTCTTAAAGGTTTGGGCTCCAATAATCCACAGATAGATTGTGTACAAATGGAGGACATTCAAGTCCATTGTTACTGAGTGGTCTAACAATAAGGATCACTCCAAAAATGAGTCATGTAAAAGGCTGAAGGTTACAAATCGACACAGGGTGATCTCTAAGCAGCTAAAGGCCACTCTCACATCTAAAGCTAAAGTTAATGTCCATGAATCCACCATCAGGAGAACACATGGTGTTAGTAGTAACTTTTTGGGCCTAATTTGCTGCATCTGAACCAGGATGACTTCCTAGCATTGATGGAGCTGTGAGTAATGTTGACATAGATATCTGTCTGCGAGCTCAAGACAAACTGGGCTATGCAGCAAGACAACGAACAACTGCAGAATTTGTAGGACACCTCATGAAATTGTCAGGACTTGCACCTGTTCATTACTGGAAAATGGACTAAAATTCCTCCAAGCCATTGTGCAGACACCTTTAGTTGTTGTTATTGCTACTCAGGAGCCACAGATGATGAAGCAAAGGTTCACACACTTTCAAGCAGCACTGTGCATGTGGATGTCAAAATATAAAATATTCTCCTATTCACATATAAGCCCTGTCAGCAAAGGTTCATGGCCTTTATAATAGCCTGTGACTATGCTGGCAAAAGCCATCACTGGGTTTGAATGGTCCAGCATTACCTGAGGATGTCTGGAATGAATGCTTTCATTGTACTGTGTGGTACCTGCTGCAGACCGCCTTCTCACCCTGTTCACCTTCAATTTACTACAGTCATCATGTGGCTGAAATGGTGCTGCACGTAAGAGTGGGGCAGCACGTGAGTGTTCCCTCCCTCTAACTGAGCCACTGTCCACCAGTGCCCTCTAGTGGTAAATGAAATGACATACAGGAGACATTGGACGTGTGCAATGTGTGCAACGGCAACAACAGCAGTACAGTGTATCTCTTTCCTAAAGAACGAACCACAACACCCACAATGGGCTCTATGCATCATTTCCGGGATTGACTTAAGGATGGAACAGTATTTAGAAAACTGTTGCATTCCTCGTTGGCTGAAGTTATTTGTGTATGCAATTATGTGTGGGAGGAGGGCAGTGGGTGTTGAATGTAATCAATGCATCAATTAAAACTATTAATTCCTGCTATTCTTACCATTTTCCTTCTGAATATTCACCCTTTTGTGTGATTAATATTTTTGCACCCCAAACAGAATAAATGTGGTGACACAAAATACATTACAGATATTACCAGAACCCAGGGGTGAGACCAGCAGGACTTTCAATTTTCATGTCTTTCTCCTCAGAGGAGCCCACCAATAACCGTGACAGTTGCATTAGTTTAGCTTTAAATTACATAGAAATGACCATATCTCAGCCCAAAATTATGTTTAGGGGATCAAAAATAAAAACATTTTCTGCCCATCATTCAGTAATTTGATACACTTACAAAATTAAAAAATGATTTTTTTAATCATCTTTAGAAGAAAACAACAGATCCAGCATGTAGTTCACCATGTTGACACTTCAAATTGTATTTTTTTCTTTTTATAAAAGTATTATTGTCTCTCTTATGACTTGAAACTACAAAAAAACACACAATCACATGTGTTTCATTTGAACTGTGGCTTTCACATTTATTATACAGTAATACAGGTTCAGCAGCACTCTTTGAAAACATATGCAAACTGATGTAAACAATTTAACATCTACACAAAGTAGTTGCTAATCATCAGTCATATGTCTAATCTATATGCTCATCAAAGGTCCAATATTAGTCCAGCTCATGCCAGAGCACACTGAACGGCATTGTGCATGTGATCCTGCCCTGTTTGCGTCAGCTCTCCGGCTCGTGTTGCTTAATTCTTTGCTAAACCCCCAGCGTTCTGCTCTCCAGTGAAGCCACAACAGGGCTGGTGTTACACACCGCAGTAAGTAGCGTGTTGTTAGCTTTTAGGAGGTGATGGAGGCCATATTGTTGGGGCTCAGGATTTCAATCCAGTAACCACCAGGGTCCTGAATGAAAGCCAAGCCTTTCATTTCACCTGAGAAAAAATAACAGAAGGCAGAAGGAGGGAGATGAATGATGACGTAAATATTGTCTTGTATAAATGTCTTCTGACTGGCACTGCATAAGTACTCAAAAGGCTGTTCCCACAGTCACTTCATATAGGCCTATACATGAGACATGCATGCAACAGTTAAACCTCTGACTTTCACAATCCTCTGTACAAAGACAAGGCAGATTGTAACAATTCTGGAATATAAATAGGTAGAATAAAAGCTACATAAAACTCACGTTTGTGTCCGTGGAGTCCTGAAGTATAATGAATGAATTCCCCGCTGATAAAAACAAGTAATCTTTTTTTTTCTGGAGTTCTGTGCCGTGTTCTGTTCTCCCTCCGCTGTGCGCGTCCGCCGCTCTGTGGGCGCGGTCACGAGCATCTCCGCATCTCCCGGCGGCGTCAGTTCACTGAGCCCCGGCAAAGTTTCTAAATTTAAACCCGACCAGAACAAATGTAATGAGACACAGCCTCTCCCATCAGCACGGCCGCCGTGAAGACCACACCAAGACCTGCTCTGATCCAACGTATGGAACTGGTCCGCCAGCCTGAATGTTCATACACGAGTGGGCAAAATTTATATATATATATATATATATATATATATATATATATATATATATATATATATATAAACCATATGTGAGCCTGATGTTTACATTTACATTTTTTACATTTTAGGACCATGTGTTGATGTTGTGCATGACAGGTTTTCTTTACCTGTCAAAGTAATAGCTTCAGAGACATTTTCCAGTCTTACATCAGGATTCCATTAGCAGCAGAGCTCAAACATAGAAATAATGGAAGAATGTTTTCCATCTGCTTTGAGGTCTGAAATGAACATGAGCAGCCACGCACTGTTTTCACTTATCCTGCCCAGGTAATGCTGATACAATGACCATATACCCATCAAAGCAAGGCTTTATAGAAACCTGCTGCTAATATTTATGTTCAACCAGTGATGCCAAACAATAAGAGTTTAGGTCATGTTTAATAAATAACTATTAGTAAAAATCAGTTCAATTCAATATATATTTTTTATTTATTCTACACAGGTATTGATCGAGTTAAGTTTGCTCTATACACCGAGTAGAGTTTAATTAGATTTTATCAGGAATGTAAAACATCTAGAACATGGATGGATTTTACTCACTGGGATTTATTTCACTCACTTTTCACCCCCACTGTATTTTGCAGGTTCACCAACAGTCTGTATGACCTCCCTATAACGCCTGGGCATGTTACTGATAAGGCGGTGGATGTTCTACTGAGGGATCTTCTCTCAGACCTGGATTAGAGCATCAGACAACTCCTGGACAGTCTGTGGTGCAATGTGATGTTGGTGGATGGAACGAGACATGATGTGCCAGATGTGCTGGATTGGATTCAGGTCTGGGGAACGGGCAGGTCAGTCCATAACATCAATGCCTTCATCATGTAGGAACTGTTGACACACTTCAGCCACATGAGGCCTAGCATCGTCATCATCAGAAGGAACCCAGGGCCCACTGCACCAGCATGCTCTCACAATGGGCCTGATGATCTCATCCTGGTACCTAATGGCAGTCAGGGTACCTCTGGCTAGCACATGGAGGGCTGTGCGTCTCTAGACTCTGTCATGTCTGTCACATGTCACATGTGCTCAGTGCGAACCTGCTCTCATCCGTGAAGAGCACAGGGTGAACAATCTTGTTCTCTAGAAATCACCCGGCACAGTGTTGGGCTGTAAGCACAAGCCCCACTTGTGGACGTCGGGCCCTCATACCACCCTCATGGAGTCTGTTTCTGACGGTTTCAGCAGAAACATGCATATTAGTGTCCTGCTGGAGGTCATGTTACAGGGCTCTGGCAGCGCTCCTCCTGCTCCTCCTTGCACAAAGGAGGAGGTAGCGGTTCCTGCTGCTGGGTTGTTGCCCTCCTACGGCCCCCTCCATGTCTCCTGGTGTACTGGCCTGTCTCCTGGTGTCTCCTCCATGCTCTGGACACTGTGCTGACAGACACAGCAAACCTTCTTGCCACAGCTCTCATTGATGTTCCATCCTGGATGAGCTGCACTACCTGAGCAGCTTGTGTGAGTTTAGACACCACCTCATGCTACCTCTAGGGGTGAGAGCACTGACAAAATGCAAAAGTGGTCAAACATCAGGCAGAAAAGATGAGAGCAGAGAAATGGTCTGTGGTCAGCACCTGCAGAGCCTCTGCTTTATAGGGCTTGTCTCTCATTTCCACCTGTTCTCTGCTCCATTTGCACAACAGCAGCTGAAACTGATTCACAATCAGTGTTGATCCTAACTGGACAGGCTGATTCCACAGAGGTGTGACTGACTGGGAGTTACACTGAGTTCTTTAGGTGTTATTTCTTTGGGCAGTGAACTTTATTCACTGCACTGTAAGTTTCAATGGAGCTGTAGTGGCAGAAGAAGCAAATGGCGGCGATCTGAGCCTCACATATTTCATCGACAAAAATTCCTCTGTATTTACAATTTTAGTCTTTAATGTTTACATAATTAGTTGTTAATACATATTTAATGCCCTATAATTAGAAAATAGCACCTTTCCACAGCAAAACTACAACAGAGTACGTGCAGTTTTTTTACTATTTCTTTTGATACATGTGTTTTTTTTATCTATAGGCTCACTGTAAAATGTAATTTGTTGACCTTACTTAAAAAAAATAAGGAAACCGATTGCCTCAAAATTTCAAAGTTAAGTATGTCTATAACTTTAAGCTGTTAAAGCTCAAAATAACTGTGTTAAGACTTCTTAGTAAATGTAAGTTTAGGTAAATGTAAATGTTCACTCGAAAACTCACTGGGGAAATCACAAGAGCAGAAGGCTACTTGGACAGCTGTGTCGCAGGATAACTCACAAAACGAACTGCAACAAGGGGCAGGAAACACACAGGCTTTATACACAGGAGGGCGGGAAGACAATTGGAAACAGGTGAAGCACATTAGGGCGGAGCAGGTAATCACAGGCGGGGGAAGGGAGCACACATGAGGAAGGGGAAGTAAACAGAACTGAAACACAAGGGGAAGATCGAGTTTCAAAATAAAACAGGAAGTGACTAGTAAAACTAAAACTAATACAAACAGAAAATGAACTACAAAATAAAAGACCTGGCTGAAACCATGACAATGACAGTTTGCAAGGGACATAAAAACAGTTTATTTGCCCTCTAAGAAAACATTCAAATTTATTAGCATGAACAGCAGATTCAAATCTGTTCAAGTGCAAATGTAATGCAGACATTTGTGACAGCAACAGCTAAAACCTGCTCAGAAGGAAGGATTTATTGATATTTTCAGATACTCTGCACAATATTTGTATTACTGCAAACATAATACATTAACTGTAACATTAGGTGTAATTTGATTCATAATGTAACAGTTTTTGTTGTAAACTTTACCTACACCTAATTTTTCTAAATATCCTACTTAACATACAATGTCCTGCACTATCAATGGGTGTAGCAGCTCTGCGGTTAGGGATGTCCCGATCAGTTTTTTTTGCCCTCGAGTCCGAGTCTGAGTCATTTGATTTTGAGTATCTGCCGATACCGAGTCCCGATCCGATACTTTCTATAAAGGCACTCATTGCGGCAAAACCCGTGTGTGTGTGTGTGTGTGTGTGTGTGTGTAGGCCTGTCACGATAACAGATTTTGCTGGGCGATTAATTGCCAAGAGAAATTATTGAGATAAGCGATAATATTGTCAAATCAATGTTCAACTAACATAATGATAATGACATATAATGCAAGTACACCCTTTCAAAGATCAATAAACTTTAATTTCTAAAGAACATTTAACATTGGAAAGGCCCCCAATTATCAACACTATTATTATTGTTATTATTAATGATATTAATATTATTATTATTATGAGTAGTGGTAGGCCTATTACCATAGCTTATCTGAGCATAGTCAATGGAGTTAAGTCAAACCAATTAGCACGTCATGAGCAACAGAGCCAAACAACACGCACTCTACCTGCTGCTGGGAGTGGGCTCACCTGTGCGCACATGTGTTTGTGTGCGCACGCGTTTGCGTGTGTGTATGCGCATCAGCGAATTTTAAAAACGCCACCATGTAGACAGAAAAAAATAAAATATATAATAATAATAATAATATAATATAAAAATAGCAGAGATGGCACAAGAGGACTGGGCAAGAGGACTAGACTGGGTGGCGCCGCCAGTAAGAAGGCAGAGAACTTCACTCGTACAACGCGGACTCTCTCTGATGGCACGTTGTATTCATAAGCATGTTTAGTCTTGTGGTGAATTGTGTGGAAGTGTTGAACCGGTGTTGTGCAGCTTCACAGCTCTCTGTGTTGCTGTAACGTCCAAGCCCTGCAGCACTGTGACGCACCGTGGCGACGCAGACAGCGAGCTGACCGTGGTCTGCTCAGAACATCCCGTAAACGTCACGCAATGAGTTAAAAAAAAATAAGAACTACCTGTTGATTTGACACATTTTAAGACAGAAGCCGCGGGCCATATTAGATCTGACGGCCGGACTTTGCACACTTTATACGCTACGACGACTACCACCAGAGTGACGCCTTTTGTCATCCAGCCTCTTTGGCAGCGAGAGGGGGAGAGAGAGGGAGAGAAAAACAAACAAGCGTGCAAATGTAATTTATTGCGGTTATCGTGCAATTAATTAATTTATTGTTTATCGCAACAGGCCTGTGTGTGCGTGTGCCGCCACACTGGGAGATTTCACACACGCAGCACATCGAGGTCTCGAACCAGGACCTGTCGCACCAAAGGCAGCTGTCATACCCCTGCACTACAAGACACAGAGCCACCCTGCACAGAAGGCGTTAACTTTGACAGCCCTAAAAAGTATATATCCGAGTCCTGATCGGGAGGTAATGTCCGATTCCGATCGAGTCTGAAATCTTCCGATCATGTGATCGGATCGGGACATCCCTATCTGCGGTATTAATGTACACACTATGTTTGCTTTCTATTTTTAAAATTCTAATGAATATGGAGTCTTACAAGACCTATGTGAGGAGCTAATGTTGCTAGCGCTAGCTTAAACATGCTCATCTTTGTATCAAGGCGTGTAAGCTAGCTAACGTCACTACTGCTAGCTTAGCAGCTATTCTTTATATCACCTTGCCTTTGTTTGCCTTACTAGCACATCCAAACTACATGTGTAGTTTGGATGTGCTAGAGATGCCAAATTTCCACTACATGATTAAAGGATAGATGCATGAAAATTGGAATATCCATTCTCATTTACTGTGCAAACAGCTGATCAGAAATATTGTAATGTTTTTTTTTAAATATTTAGTGCATGTTATCAGTTATAAAGGGAAGTTTGTTTTTCTGTTTGATTTTGTTTACTTTTGCTGGTTTAAATGAAGTGAAGAGAAAAGTTTAGAAACATATTTACATCATGGTTAATATGGTTAGTACTCTGAGCTCTTCTGCACTGTAATTTGTCTTTCTCTGCAGACAATCTCTGCACATGCTCAGTTGCTATGGCGATGATGTCTTTGAAGATTAAAGGCATAAAATGTTTACTTTGATGACATCATAAAATGACAGTTATCATGTGACTTAAAGGTATAAGTGCAAGTCCCTAACTCTATCCTATAGACAATTGCACTAGGAGTCAACACGGCATTTAGCTGCATTACTTGGAATACGTACACATACTGCTGGAAGATTGTTTTGGAAAAGAAAACAGGATGTCGATGACTGATCTTTTTCAAGTTGGAAGCACTCTCCAGGAATCGCACAGGATTGAAAAAGTCCTGGGTGAAGGTGGTTTTGGTGTTGTGGCCCAATGCCGGAATACAAAAACGAACATGCAAGAAGCCGTCAAGATAAACAGAGGAGACGAAAACGCAAAGCTGGCACAATATGAGATGGAAATGTTACGACATCTCTCCTCCCTGGATCCAGATACCTGCAACATTGTTAGGTTTCATGGGTTTTTCGTCCACGAGGACAATGTTTGTCTTCGTTTTGAGCTCCTCGATCAAAACCTGGATGACTATATATGTGAGCAGGACCCTATTCCGCTAGCTGAGATTAAGTCAATTTTGTATCAGCTGGCCACAGCTCTGGTTCACTTGCAGTCAGTTGGGATTATTCATGCAGATCTGAAATCCCTAAATGTCATGGTTGTGGACCGCTTTGATAAACCAATCAAAGTCAAAGTCATTGACTTCGGTCTGGCACAGCTTTCGTCATCGACCACATACGATTACCCTGTACAAACATTCTGGTACCAGGCACCAGAGGTGATCGTGGAAGCTCCGTTTAATGAAGCAATTGACATGTGGACACTTGGTGTGATAGCTGTGGACCTGGCACTTGGAGCATCACCATATCCCGGGGATGACCCCTATGATGTTATGAGATTCATAATAGAAACTCAGGGCCAGCCAGCAGACCACATCCTGGATCGTGGGGCAGCAACCAATCGCTACTTCCAACACCAAACAGACAGCGAACAGCGGTGGAGATTCAAGACATGTGACGAGTTCAGCAATGAGTATGAGTATTGTTCTAAAGAGACAAGGTATTACAAACTCAGCTGCCTTGATGACATTGGAGATATGATGGCAAAGAGGGATGGATACCACCCTGACCAGTCTCTGCTGGTCCAGCTTATCAAGGAGATGCTGCAGCTAGATCCTGATAAGCGTATTAAGCCTTCAGAGGTGTTAAAGCACCCATTTTTTTCAACAAGCCACCCTCCTTCCGCCATAGCAGACACCAGCGATGAGCAGCCTCTCTGGTACCACATTGAAAAATCAGAGATGGCTTCACACAGTGTACCAGATTCAGCTGAGTCCTTGGTTACATGGTTTCAAATCAGGCAAGAAGACAACTCAGCTGCAGACAGTGGAAAAAGTTCAGTTATCTCTTTGGCTGATCTTTTCAAGGACCACCAAGAAGACTGCTCCATAAAAAACCAGGAAGACATTGGCATTGCTACGAGAGGCAGTTCAGAAGAAATTCCATTCATCCGCTGGCATGAAATGTTTAGAGACTACCAAGGAATGGATTTTGAGCTGCTTCTAAGAGAGGGTAACAACGAGCCAGGTGTTGTAAATGCACCAAAGGACTATAGCCCACTAAGCAGTGCCATAGCTACCCCAGAAGTTAATACCCAGCAAGACTGGACAATCTCTACAGCCAGGCCCACCTCACAACAAAATTCAGTTACCGGTACCTCCTTGGCTGATCTTTTCAAGGACATCAATGAAGATAACTCTATAATGAAACCGGAGGTGAAAAACCATGAGGACATCGGCATTGCTACAACGAGAGGCAGTTCAGAACAAATTCCATTCATCTGCTGGGATGAGATGTTTAGAGACTACCAAGGAATGGATTTTGAGCTGCTTCTAAGAGAGGGTAACAACGAGCCAGGTGTTGTCAATGCACCGGAGGACTATAGCCCGCTAAGCAGAGGCAGTTCAGAAGAAATTCCATTCATCCGCTGGCATGAAATGTTTAGAGACTACCAAGGAATGGATTTTGAGCTGCTTCTAAGAGAGGGTAACAACGAGCCAGGTGTTGTCAATGCACCGGAGGACTATAGCCCGCTAAGCAGAGGCAGTTCAGAAGAAATTCCATTCATCCACTGGCATGAAATGTTTAGAGACTACCAAGGAATGGATTTTGAGCTGCTTCTAAGAGAGGGTAACAACGAGCCAGGTGTTGTAGTAAATGTACCAGAAGGCATCATGGGTGTACAGATGTAGCTCCAGCTATACCCCAAAGCAGCAAAGATCAGTCTGTCTGCACAGACATACCACAAGGCCGCCGACAACAAGAAAACTCTGGATGGTTTAGGCGTGTCATAACTACAGTCATGAACATCTTCTGTAATACCTCCAACAACAACAAAAAAAAAAACAAATAAAATATTTTTAAATATAATTTTAAAGAGATTTGAAGGTTATTTACTAGGACTATATAAAGTGTATAAAGTGTCTTTAAATAACAGTATTGAACTGTTCATGAAATCAACAGTTGAAACAGTTGATGAAATCATTATATACTGCAAAAAACAAAACAACAACAACAAAAATAACAAATATAGCAATGCTCATTACCCTCTTAGCAGCATTTCTGTTGGTCATTTAGGTCTGATGTGTTGAAGAAGGATAATACACGCGTAAACTAACATTCTTTTCATGCATGGTTATTTGTTACTCTTCGATAAACAATATTTGTAGATTTAAAGTCTTGAAAATTTTAATCAAATGTGCTCTTTTTATGTATTTTTTTGTATTTACTTGACTTAAATAAACGTATTATTATTATTATATTATATAATTATATAAAACTTATAATTATATAATTAATTATATTTTAATTATATATTCAAAATATAATTAAAATGTTCTCAGTAATTTTACATGCCACTTTTAAGTAACATTGGCTCACACTCTTGTGTGTGTAGTGTATGAAGCCTTTACATCAACTCAGTGCAGAGGATTTTATCCACTCACATAATGCAATAGGTAAGAAAAAGGCCTATTTATTTAACTATTACATAATAGTTTCCATTTCCCCCATATTGAGATTGAGAATTTGTCTTTCTCTGCAGACAATCTCTGCACATGCTCAGTTGCTATGGCGATGATGTCTTTGAAGATTAAAGGCATAAAATGTTTACTTTGATGACATCATAAAATGACAGTTATCATGTGACTTAAAGGTATAAGTGCAAGTCCCTAACTCTATCCTATAGACAATTGCACTAGGAGTCAACACGGCATTTAGCTGCATTACTTGGAATACGTACACATACTGCTGGAAGATTGTTTTGGAAAAGAAAACAGGATGTCGATGACTGATCTTTTTCAAGTTGGAAGCACTCTCCAGGAATCGCACAGGATTGAAAAAGTCCTGGGTGAAGGTGGTTTTGGTGTTGTGGCCCAATGCCGCAATACAAAAACGAACATGCAAGAAGCCGTCAAGATAAACAGAGGAGACGAAAACGCAAAGCTGGCACAATATGAGATGGAAATGTTACGACATCTCTCCTCCCTGGATCCAGATACCTGCAACATTGTTAGGTTTCATGGGTTTTTCGTCCACGAGGACAATGTTTGTCTTCGTTTTGAGCTCCTCGATCAAAACCTGGATGACTATATATGTGAGCAGGACCCTATTCCGCTAGCTGAGATTAAGTCAATTTTGTATCAGCTGGCCACAGCTCTGGTTCACTTGCAGTCAGTTGGGATTATTCATGCAGATCTGAAATCCCTAAATGTCATGGTTGTGGACCGCTTTGATAAACCAATCAAAGTCAAAGTCATTGACTTCGGTCTGGCACAGCTTTCGTCATCGACCACATACGATTACCCTGTACAAACATTCTGGTACCAGGCACCAGAGGTGATCGTGGAAGCTCCGTTTAATGAAGCAATTGACATGTGGACACTTGGTGTGATAGCTGTGGACCTGGCACTTGGAGCATCACCATATCCCGGGGATGACCCCTATGATGTTATGAGATTCATAATAGAAACTCAGGGCCAGCCAGCAGACCACATCCTGGATCGTGGGGCAGCAACCAATCGCTACTTCCAACACCAAACAGACAGCGAACAGCGGTGGAGATTCAAGACATGTGACGAGTTCAGCAATGAGTATGAGTATTGTTCTAAAGAGACAAGGTATTACAAACTCAGCTGCCTTGATGACATTGGAGATATGATGGCAAAGAGGGATGGATACCACCCTGACCAGTCTCTGCTGGTCCAGCTTATCAAGGAGATGCTGCAGCTAGATCCTGATAAGCGTATTAAGCCTTCAGAGGTGTTAAAGCACCCATTTTTTTCAACAAGCCACCCTCCTTCCGCCATAGCAGACACCAGCGATGAGCAGCCTCTCTGGTACCACATTGAAAAATCAAAGATGGCTTCACACAGTGTACCAGATTCAGCTGAGTCCTTGGTTACATGGTTTCAAATCAGGCAAGAAGACAACTCAGCTGCAGACAGTGGAAAAAGTTCAGTTATCTCTTTGGCTGATCTTTTCAAGGACCACCAAGAAGACTGCTCCATAAAAAACCAGGAAGACATTGGCATTGCTACGAGAGGCAGTTCAGAAGAAATTCCATTCATCCGCTGGCATGAAATGTTTAGAGACTACCAAGGAATGGATTTTGAGCTGCTTCTAAGAGAGGGTAACAACGAGCCAGGTGTTGTAAATGCACCAAAGGACTATAGCCCACTAAGCAGTGCCATAGCTACCCCAGAAGTTAATACCCAGCAAGACTGGACAATCTCTACAGCCAGGCCCACCTCACAACAAAATTCAGTTACCGGTACCTCCTTGGCTGATCTTTTAAAGGACATCAATGAAGATAACTCTATAATGAAACCGGAGGTGAAAAACCATGAGGACATCGGCATTGCTACAACGAGAGGCAGTTCAGAACAAATTCCATTCATCTGCTGGGATGAGATGTTTAGAGACTACCAAGGAATGGATTTTGAGCTGCTTCTAAGAGAGGGTAACAACGAGCCAGGTGTTGTCAATGCACCGGAGGACTATAGCCCGCTAAGCAGAGGCAGTTCAGAAGAAATTCCATTCATCCGCTGGCATGAAATGTTTAGAGACTACCAAGGAATGGATTTTGAGCTGCTTCTAAGAGAGGGTAACAACGAGCCAGGTGTTGTCAATGCACCGGAGGACTATAGCCCGCTAAGCAGAGGCAGTTCAGAAGAAATTCCATTCATCCACTGGCATGAAATGTTTAGAGACTACCAAGGAATGGATTTTGAGCTGCTTCTAAGAGAGGGTAACAACGAGCCAGGTGTTGTAGTAAATGTACCAGAAGGCATCATGGGTGTACAGATGTAGCTCCAGCTATACCCCAAAGCAGCAAAGATCAGTCTGTCTGCACAGACATACCACAAGGCCGCCGACAACAAGAAAACTCTGGATGGTTTAGGCGTGTCATAACTACAGTCATGAACATCTTCTGTAATACCTCCAACAACAACAAAAAAAAAAACAAATAAAATATTTTTAAATATAATTTTAAAGAGATTTGAAGGTTATTTACTAGGACTATATAAAGTGTATAAAGTGTCTTTAAATAACAGTATTGAACTGTTCATGAAATCAACAGTTGAAACAGTTGATGAAATCATTATATACTGCAAAAAACAAAACAACAACAACAAAAATAACAAATATAGCAATGCTCATTACCCTCTTAGCAGCATTTCTGTTGGTCATTTAGGTCTGATGTGTTGAAGAAGGATAATACACGCGTAAACTAACATTCTTTTCATGCATGGTTATTTGTTACTCTTCGATAAACAATATTTGTAGATTTAAAGTCTTGAAAATTTTAATCAAATGTGCTCTTTTTATGTATTTTTTTGTATTTACTTGACTTAAATAAACGTATTATTATTATTATATTATATAATTATATAAAACTTATAATTATATAATTAATTATATTTTAATTATATATTCAAAATATAATTAAAATGTTCTCAGTAATTTTACATGCCACTTTTAAGTAACATTGGCTCACACTCTTGTGTGTGTAGTGTATGAAGCCTTTACATCAACTCAGTGCAGAGGATTTTATCCACTCACATAATGCAATAGGTAAGAAAAAGGCCTATTTATTTAACTATTACATAATAGTTTCCATTTCCCCCATATTGAGATTGAGAATTTGTCTTTCTCTGCAGACAATCTCTGCACATGCTCAGTTGCTATGGCGATGATGTCTTTGAAGATTAAAGGCATAAAATGTTTACTTTGATGACATCATAAAATGACAGTTATCATGTGACTTAAAGGTATAAGTGCAAGTCCCTAACTCTATCCTATAGACAATTGCACTAGGAGTCAACACGGCATTTAGCTGCATTACTTGGAATACGTACACATACTGCTGGAAGATTGTTTTGGAAAAGAAAACAGGATGTCGATGACTGATCTTTTTCAAGTTGGAAGCACTCTCCAGGAATCGCACAGGATTGAAAAAGTCCTGGGTGAAGGTGGTTTTGGTGTTGTGGCCCAATGCCGCAATACAAAAACGAACATGCAAGAAGCCGTCAAGATAAACAGAGGAGACGAAAACGCAAAGCTGGCACAATATGAGATGGAAATGTTACGACATCTCTCCTCCCTGGATCCAGATACCTGCAACATTGTTAGGTTTCATGGGTTTTTCGTCCACGAGGACAATGTTTGTCTTCGTTTTGAGCTCCTCGATCAAAACCTGGATGACTATATATGTGAGCAGGACCCTATTCCGCTAGCTGAGATTAAGTCAATTTTGTATCAGCTGGCCACAGCTCTGGTTCACTTGCAGTCAGTTGGGATTATTCATGCAGATCTGAAATCCCTAAATGTCATGGTTGTGGACCGCTTTGATAAACCAATCAAAGTCAAAGTCATTGACTTCGGTCTGGCACAGCTTTCGTCATCGACCACATACGATTACCCTGTACAAACATTCTGGTACCAGGCACCAGAGGTGATCGTGGAAGCTCCGTTTAATGAAGCAATTGACATGTGGACACTTGGTGTGATAGCTGTGGACCTGGCACTTGGAGCATCACCATATCCCGGGGATGACCCCTATGATGTTATGAGATTCATAATAGAAACTCAGGGCCAGCCAGCAGACCACATCCTGGATCGTGGGGCAGCAACCAATCGCTACTTCCAACACCAAACAGACAGCGAACAGCGGTGGAGATTCAAGACATGTGACGAGTTCAGCAATGAGTATGAGTATTGTTCTAAAGAGACAAGGTATTACAAACTCAGCTGCCTTGATGACATTGGAGATATGATGGCAAAGAGGGATGGATACCACCCTGACCAGTCTCTGCTGGTCCAGCTTATCAAGGAGATGCTGCAGCTAGATCCTGATAAGCGTATTAAGCCTTCAGAGGTGTTAAAGCACCCATTTTTTTCAACAAGCCACCCTCCTTCCGCCATAGCAGACACCAGCGATGAGCAGCCTCTCTGGTACCACATTGAAAAATCAGAGATGGCTTCACACAGTGTACCAGATTCAGCTGAGTCCTTGGTTACATGGTTTCAAATCAGGCAAGAAGACAACTCAGCTGCAGACAGTGGAAAAAGTTCAGTTATCTCTTTGGCTGATCTTTTCAAGGACCACCAAGAAGACTGCTCCATAAAAAACCAGGAAGACATTGGCATTGCTACGAGAGGCAGTTCAGAAGAAATTCCATTCATCCGCTGGCATGAAATGTTTAGAGACTACCAAGGAATGGATTTTGAGCTGCTTCTAAGAGAGGGTAACAACGAGCCAGGTGTTGTAAATGCACCAAAGGACTATAGCCCACTAAGCAGTGCCATAGCTACCCCAGAAGTTAATACCCAGCAAGACTGGACAATCTCTACAGCCAGGCCCACCTCACAACAAAATTCAGTTACCGGTACCTCCTTGGCTGATCTTTTCAAGGACATCAATGAAGATAACTCTATAATGAAACCGGAGGTGAAAAACCATGAGGACATCGGCATTGCTACAACGAGAGGCAGTTCAGAACAAATTCCATTCATCTGCTGGGATGAGATGTTTAGAGACTACCAAGGAATGGATTTTGAGCTGCTTCTAAGAGAGGGTAACAACGAGCCAGGTGTTGTCAATGCACCGGAGGACTATAGCCCGCTAAGCAGAGGCAGTTCAGAAGAAATTCCATTCATCCGCTGGCATGAAATGTTTAGAGACTACCAAGGAATGGATTTTGAGCTGCTTCTAAGAGAGGGTAACAACGAGCCAGGTGTTGTCAATGCACCGGAGGACTATAGCCCGCTAAGCAGAGGCAGTTCAGAAGAAATTCCATTCATCCACTGGCATGAAATGTTTAGAGACTACCAAGGAATGGATTTTGAGCTGCTTCTAAGAGAGGGTAACAACGAGCCAGGTGTTGTAGTAAATGTACCAGAAGGCATCATGGGTGTACAGATGTAGCTCCAGCTATACCCCAAAGCAGCAAAGATCAGTCTGTCTGCACAGACATACCACAAGGCCGCCGACAACAAGAAAACTCTGGATGGTTTAGGCGTGTCATAACTACAGTCATGAACATCTTCTGTAATACCTCCAACAACAACAAAAAAAAAACAAATAAAATATTTTTAAATATAATTTTAAAGAGATTTGAAGGTTATTTACTAGGACTATATAAAGTGTATAAAGTGTCTTTAAATAACAGTATTGAACTGTTCATGAAATCAACAGTTGAAACAGTTGATGAAATCATTATATACTGCAAAAAACAAAACAACAACAACAAAAATAACAAATATAGCAATGCTCATTACCCTCTTACTCCTTTTTCTTAGTGATGTGATTCAGCATTGTCTTTACAGATTCTTGCTCATGAGCTTGGTTTAAAACTCATAATTAGGTTTATTTCTAGACGGGCTTCATATTGAAGCATATTTAGAGGCTCTTGCTTGAACAAGAGTAAGGTAAGGTCAACAAATTACAATTTTGCAGTGCTTCTGTGCTTGGTGCATCTCTGTGTTGGTGTTAGCTCACTGGGACGTTGTCGCTAGCTGCAGGGTTTCCTCTCTGTTTGCCTCCAACAACAAAGAGAATCCACAGATCAACTACTCAAAGAGCACGATGTAAGTTGAAGCCTTGTTTCTCTGCCCTCGCTCTTTGTCCCACCTGGCATGTCATAACACATAATACAGTTAGAACAATATTTCTCCCACTAATTCACTGAAAGGAACTATTGTTTATGTTTTTGTAGGGTGCCCATCACTGTGACATAATACCATGAAAGAAATTCCGGGTAGACAGTGCCATTTAGTATGCTGCATGGCCTGCGGTTTGGCCCTATAGCTCACATAATTTCCAGGTCTTCATCTTCAAGCCAAAGAAGAAAGCTTTTTATTCTCCATTCCATTTACCAGTCGGATGTAGAACGGCAGGCAGATAAATTAACGCACACTTCTCATCCCCCAGCTGCAGTCAGAAGGCTCATCTGAGCACAGAGATTAGAAGAAGAAACAAATCCACCATCATATGGAAAATGTTTCATACCGTGGCTTTTCGCTGCAGGCACAGTCAGCAGACTGGAGGGAGGTATCAATCAAACAGGAGAATGAAGCCTGTGATTCAGGCAGAGTGTCAAGTTAAAATAAAATGAATCCATAATAATGATCAATCTCAAACAAATGCTGCAACATCTGAGATGGAAACCATATGGAAAGTTCTGGAGAATCTGGTACACAACATGAGACTCATAATGAGATGCGTTATCTCTGAGGCTGCTGGTGACGGACTGCGAACAAAGGCTTCATGTTTCCAAAAAACTGTTCAAACTCTCTCACTACACCCCCCTCACTTGGTTAGCTCTAAACCAGAAACAAGCCACACAGCATCATCATCAATAGTTCCTTGAAGGCTTTTAGCAATATCCTTGTGAAGCTGCATGGGATTAAAGCTGAAAAACATGATGAATGATTTTTCTAATCAGTTCTGGCTGCTGTTTTTCAAAGTCTCACTTTGGATACTTTTACAGTTCTCCTAAGGGTTACTTATTCACTTTATCACACATTATTTTTTTTGTCTCTGTGTTTGTTTGAGCTGTTATTGACTGGATTTGGAGGATGCTCCTCTGGTGGGAATTTTTAAAATAGCCAAAGGGCTTAAAGGATTAAACATGGCAGACCCTGGAAGAAAACCTGTTTCATAAAGCTCAGATACTATACCCCTTTTTAGCACCTCAAAGATTTTTGTTCCATACCCTGACTGGATGATTACATAAACCAGGACAGCAGTAATTTCTCACAACAACAACAACAGGGAACTTTGTATTCTTACTAGAGAAAATGGTCCTTTAATGCAGGCCAGGGAATAAAGAGCATCTGTGTGGGAAGCTGTTGAGGGATCCAGCTTATCCCGACCAGGAGAAAGTAAGGTTGATACTTGGAAGCTAGTGAAATGACAGCTGGGTATGCATCTGGCACCCCCCTGTGGTCATATGTATATATAACATGACTATGTGTTGTTCTCTTTTATGTATTTAATGTTGTGAAATTGTCTGCATTAACCTCAACTAGCCACTGTGCTCGAATCTAATGTTATTGAAAATTAAAGTGATAAAAGTGATGTGAAAGCGTGTGTGTGAGCCAGAAGTGTCATGCTGTTGTTTTTAGAGAAAATGAAGTGCTTTTTGTGTGTGGATGTTTTGGGAGGATGCTGCTGCACAGCTGACCTCTATTGGACAACTGTGCACCTATGCAGATGTTGGTGAGCATTATAAATCTGCTAATAATAAAGATTGATTTGATGGTACCAGTGAGTTCTTTAATATTTAGAAATGCAGGTTATCTTGACATCTACAGGTATTAAAAGGAGCCTTTTCTTTAAGAAGTAACACCCTTGATCACAGTATACAATTTTACTATATACTAGGCTGTATTGTACAGGGGAACTCATCTCCATGGTAACTTACGGCAGTTAATTTACATGTTCTGCTCAGGAAATCAATCATGAAACAATTTCATGGTGATCATCCAGGACTCTACTTCACCCTAACAGTCCTAAAGGTTTGTTGGATAAAATAATAATATTGGGTACATTCATTTGTTCTTACCAGCTGTTCAAGTGAGTGGGGACATCGTGTGACAACACCACTGTATTTATAGAAGTTCAGATAACTTAGAGAATTAAAACTCAAACACACAATGATAACTGCACCGTCGTCTGCCAAAAATATGCAACTTACTGCCAGCAGTTGAATTTCCTGTCAGATTAGTTGCTGTGTAATATGGGTCCAATACAGAGACAAAGCTTCTTTCTGCAGACAGAATTAATGAGTGTGACTTCATCACATTGCATGTTAACAATTCAAATGGAAATGCTGGAGCAGAGTCACATGTAATAGGAAGAAGCTGCAGATATCATCACAGTAATCCATAAAAAAAGCAAATTGCATTTATGGTAGAACCATGTTTTTAGGTCTTTCACTTTTGCTCTGCTCTTGATGCAAACATAAGGATGTGGTTGAGGTTGTGAATTAAAAAACCCTTTCAAAATATTTTTAGTCACGTCTCCCAGAGTGCCAAAGCATGTCCACTGCTGTCGTCCCTCTGTGGAAGCAGGAGGGGATTACTTTGAGTCATCTCAGGTTCATCCAAAGGGAAAACAAAAAGCTGAGCTGGATGACAGAGCAGAAAGAAGCAGGCTTGTGGTACACTCAGACATCAGGGGGCCTTGTATTTTAGTTAAAGAAAGGAAAACATGCATGATAGTAAACCACATTTTATATGATAAAGAATCAACTATTGATCATTTAAAAATGTAATGTGAGGTTTGATGGCATCCTTCTTTATTGGGATCCTCCAAACAATGAAAAAAATTAGAGCAAGCTGGTAAACAAGTGTCGATTGAGCTCAAAATGTTAACAATGTTAACAAACAGCTCAAGTCTCTTAGAGCAGGAACTGAGGTACACAACATAGATACAATTATACCTTACCCTAACCCTAACCCTTTCTGCATGAATATAACTCAAAACATAAGCAGATTTCATGGCAGTGAAAAAAGAGAACTCAATCAAAGAAATGAAACAGAAATATTCAATTCAATTCAATTCAATTCAATTCAATTCAGTTTTATTTATATAGCACATTTTACAAGTCATCTGTTCAGAGCTGTTTTCAATCACTGTCAGTGACCTGACACCTAAAAACAAGACCTTCAGAAGATAACATAAAAACAGTTGTTGCTGACTGTCAGGCTGGGAACGGTTACATAACTATCTCTTAAAGTAGATAGATTGTGTACAAATGGAGGACATTCAAGTCCATTGTTACTGAGTGGTCTAACAATAAGGATCACTCCAAAAATGAGTCATGTAAAAGGCTGAAGGTTACAAATCGACACAGGGTGATCTCTAAGCAGCTAAAGGCCACTCTCACATCTAAAGCTAAAGTCAATGTCGATGAATCCACCATCAGGAGAACACATGGTGTTAGTAGTAACTTTTTGGGCCTAATTTGCTGCATCTGAACCAGGATGACTTCCTAGCATTGATGGAGCTGTGAGTAATGTTGACATAGATATCTGTCTGCGAGCTCAAGACAAACTGGGCTATGCAGCAAGACAACGAACAACTGCAGAATTTGTAGGACACCTCATGAAATTGTCAGGACTTGCACCTGTTCATTACTGGAAAATGGACTAAAATTCCTCCAAGCCATTGTGCAGACACCTTTAGTTGTTGTTATTGCTACTCAGGAGCCACAGATGATGAAGCAAAGGTTCACACACTTTCAAGCAGCACTGTGCATGTGGATGTCAAAATATAAAATATTCTCCTATTCACATATAAGCCCTGTCAGCAAAGGTTCATGGCCTTTATAATAGCCTGTGACTATGCTGGCAAAAGCCATCACTGGGTTTGAATGGTCCAGCATTACCTGAGGATGTCTGGAATGAATGCTTTCATTGTACTGTGTGGTACCTGCTGCAGACCGCCTTCTCACCCTGTTCACCTTCAATTTACTACAGTCATCATGTGGCTGAAATGGTGCTGCACGTAAGAGTGGGGCAGCACGTGAGTGTTCCCTCCCTCTAACTGAGCCACTGTCCACCAGTGCCCTCTAGTGGTAAATGAAATGACATACAGGAGACATTGGCCGTGTGTGCAACGTCAACAACAGCAGTACAGTGTATCTCTTTCCTAAAGAACGAACCACAACACCCACAATGGGCTCTATGCATGCATCATTTCCGGGATTGACTTAAGGATGGAACAGTATTTACAAATCTGTTGCATTCTTTGTTGGCTGAAGTTATTTGTGTATGCAATTATGTGTGGGAGGAGGGCAGTGGGTGTTGAATGTAACATGCATCAATTAAAACTATTAATTCCTGCTATTCTTACCATTTTCCTTCTGAATATTCACCCTTTTGTGTGATTAATATGTTTGCACCCCAAACAGAATAAATGTGGTGACACAAAATACATTACAGATATTACCAGAACCCAGGGGTGAGACCAGAAGAACTTTCACTTTGACCTTTCATGTCTTTCTCCTCAGAGGAGCCCACCAATAACCGTGACAGTTGCATTAGTTTAGCTTTAAATTACATAGAAATGACCATATAATTTCTTTATATAAACAATATCTCAGCCCAAAATTATGTTTAGGGGATCAAAAATTAAAACATTTTCTGCCCATCATTCAGTAATTTGATACACTTACAAAATTAAAAAATGATTTTTTAATCATCTTTATAAGAAAACAACAGATCCAGCATGTAGTTCACCATGTTGACACTTCAAATTGTTTTTTTTTTCTTTTTACAAAAGTATTATTGAAACTACAGTGATAGAAAAAAAACACACAATCACGTGTTTCATTTGAACTGTGGCTTTCACATTTATTATACAGTAATACAGGTTCAGCAGCACTCTTTGAAAACATATGCAAACTGATGTAAACAATTTAACATCTACACAAAGTAGTTGCTAATCATCAGTCATATGTCTAATCTATATGCTCATCAAAGGTCCAATATTAGTCCAGCTCATGCCAGAGCACACTGAATGGCATTGTGCATGTGATCCTGCCCTGTTTGCGTCAGCTCTCCGGCTCGTGTTGCTTAATTCTTTGCTAAACCCCCAGCGTTCTGCTCTCCAGTGAAGCCACAACAGGGCTGGTGTTACACACCGCAGTAAGTAGCGTGTTGTTAGCTTTTAGGAGGTGATGGAGGCCATATTGTTGGGGCTCAGGATTTCAATCCAGTAACCATCAGGGTCCTGAATGAAAGCCAAGCCTTTCATTTTACCTGAGAAAAAATAACAGAAGGCAGAAGGAGGGAGATGAATGATGACGTAAATATTGTCTTGTATAAATGTCTTCTGACTGGCACTGCATAAGTACTCAAAAGGCTGTTCCCACAGTCACTTCATATCTTACCATCATCTGGCTTCTTGACAAATGTGACTCCTTGCTCTTCAAACAATTTGCAGGCTGCGTTAACATCAGGAACAGCAATTCCAATATGTCCTGTCAGACAGTACATTTTTACCACACATACTTCGAGTTTGCTGATGTGAGGCCTATACATGAGACATGCATGCAACAGTTAAACCTCTGACTTTCACAATCCTCTGTACAAAGACAAGGCAATCTTACCAAAGCCACGTGGATCAGAGTTTCCATTGTGATAAGACTGGCTCTCGTCAGTCTCAGAGCCCCAGTTACTGAAAGACAGGGGAGGTGGGAGGAAGAACACAGGAGGTAAGATGAAGAGCAAGACCGTGAGCATTGTGGAACAACACAAATGTTTATATTTAATATTTTGTCTTACTTTTCTCACAAGAATTGTGCAGATCAGGGTTAGGCAGGATGTTACATTTTCCAACAAGTTATAACTGGCTCAAAGCCTTACACACTACAACTGTCATAAGGGTCACTTTACCTACATCTTAAAATGCATGTGACTGTCAAACCCCTACATGTCCCTTCATGACTTTTCCTAAAATACTTTTATTAATATGCTAGTGAAATTTGGGCTGTAACTACAAAAACTAAATATGATCGTATATTCCCAGATCAACTGAAGAGTCACTTTTACCTTCATAGAACAACTTTGCTGTGCTCAATGGTTGCACTGCACTGGATTGCAGTGCCTGTTGTTTGGAACTTTTTGGATAAACAGGCAGTCATAACAGGCAGTTTGCAGTTTGGTAGATTATGTAACTTAACTAGCTTTCTGTACAGACACATAAATAATTCCCTATATATGTTAAAACATGAGTGATAGCAGAATTTGGCAGAATGTCTTGTCTGGGCATGAAGGAGGGAGAGATCATGCAGATCACAGTGTGAGTCAACTAGTCTGTATGTTCTGTATATTTGGCAGTGGTACTGAAGCTTGGTACTTAGTAATAGTACAATTACGCAGGGAAATAAAAGTACTCATCCAATGGGTTATCTCTCAATATCTAGGTGGTGTCATTTTGATAAAGAATGCAGATATAGCTCCTGGTAATATTTCTGCCTCCACAGATGTCAGTGCTAGTAACTCCCTGCCAGCAACTCTTTTCTTTCAGGCCGACACAGAAGGCTCTGCTATATCCACCAATCCTTTTTGGACCCCTCTAAATTCACACACATCTTTTAAACACACCCACTGGAGGCTCAGTTCAGTGGAGGCTGACTGGATCCATGTTCAATGGTAAGGTTAGCTGCAGAGGACAGGAGGACAGTGACAGTCTCTGTACTGCTGTGCTGCTGCCAAACATGAGCTCTGCTATCGTTGGAGCTGACGGAGCCACCTGATTGGTGTAAACTTCAGAGATAGCAACACAATCCATATTTTTGTGTGGATCGAGGCGACATTTTGGTGAAACTGTATTCATAAAATGTAACGAGTAACAACAAACATTGTAGAAATGCAGTAGAGTAGAACGTATAGATAATATAATGATGAATGAAATGTAGAAAGAAAAGTAAAGTAAAGTAAAAGTCTAAAGTGTGCACTATTATTTTTACCTAAGTAAAGTATAAAGACATAAAAATGTACTTAAGTACAGTAAAGTACAAATACTTTCACTGCTCAAAAAATCTAAAGGGAACACTAAAATAATGTCCTAGATCTCAATGAATGAAATATTCCAGTTGAAAATCTTCATTCATTACATAGTGACAATTAAGGATGGTCCTCTGACACCCGAGGCTCCGACACATGCGCGGTAGCTCATGAAGCAATTGTTTCGAACCACTGTGCCGAGGCTTGCTTCGGTCACGTGGCTAGTGACGTTTGAACCACTTCAGTGACGTTTGAAGCAGTTGAGTGCTTCGAACGGCATACGAGTCATGTGATTGGATCGGGTTGTGAATCGCTTGGTGGGATCGAGTGTATTCAGGGATATAACTATATATCAATATATAGTAATAGATCAATCAGTTAGATATTGAAATATATTAGCTACATTGATACTTTTATCGGTTTGATTGCTGCAAAGCAATCGAACTCTTGAGATTCTTTAAATATGAGTTAAATATATTACTTAGATGCAAACGATTCACATTTATTTTTTTATTATTTATATCTAAGAATTTCATAGCATTAAACTCAGTTAATCGCAAATATGTCATTGTGTACATTTTAGTAGAAGAAAAGTTATTGATCACGTTTCTCTTGCATGTGTGTGTGTGTGTGGAGGACCTCTTGCTGATTCGCGTATCATAAGTTTTGAACCCGGAACCTCTCGCACCCAAACCGAAGATGATTCCCCTACACCACCATCCAGCTTCATTCTCTGCCACAAATGCTTTAATTGTGTTAAACATTTTAATCGGATTCATCATGATGTTTGATTAGCCCTAATTATTATGTATTCACTTAAAATGTAACTTTGTAACAATTGTGTGCAGTGAAACTGAAAGTTTAATGTATTTTATTGTGTCAACCATTCAACCAGGTAGTGTAGTCGAACGAGGCTGCACGGAGATTCAAATCCCAAACAATCCATGAACCAATAACACACACCGCAATGCATTTTATTCACCACTAGATCTCCTACTCGAGCTACTGTGTCAATGAAGCCTCGAGTAATGAACCTTTTTCTTGAATCAGGTGTCGAAGCTTCAACAAAGCCTCGAAAACCCATCACTAGTGACAATACTGGCAGTCTGAGCAGAAACATGCATATCAGTGTCCTGCTGGAGGTCATGTTGCAGGGCTCTGGCAGTGCTCCTCCTGCTCCTCCTTGCACAAAGGTGCTGCTGCTGGGTTGTTGCCCTAGCTCTAGGGGTGAGAGCACTGACAAAATGCAAAGTGATCAAACATCAGGCAGAAAGGATGAGAGCAGAGAAATCGTCTGTGGTCAGCACCTGCAGAACCTCTCCTTTATAGGGCTTGTCTCTCATTTCCACCTGTTGTCTGTTCCATTTGCACAACAGCAGCTGAAACTGATTCACAATCAGTGTTGATCCTAACTGGACAGGCTGCTTCACAGAAGTGTGGCTGACTTGGAGTTACATTGTGAATAGTACTTCATTATATTTCATCCTTACTGTGTCAGCTCGATGGTGGCCCTTCTGGAAAAGGTCCAGGCTGTCTTTTCCTTCACATTTGTAGGGATCTCCTTCTTGTCCTCATAGCCCAGGAAGAAGAGAGAGAAACGCATGGCGGGGAAGTCAAACTTTTGCAGGAGCCTGCAACATATTACACACCAGAGAGGAAGTTTAGTCACCAATTCTGGTTTATGTAAAGAAAACTGTCATACAACGGAAAATCAAATGCAGCAAGTGGACCCATAAGGAATCTATGAACTGAAGGCAACACTGAGACTCACGTCATGCCCAGGATTCTGGTGTAGAAATCCAAGGATTTAATTGGATCTTTAACTCTCAGCATGGTCTGCTGCATCATGAAATCCTAAAACACAGAAACAATATTAGGACATCACAGTGTGAGTGTGGCTTCATCCCCCAAGCTATAGGACTGGTGAACTCTAATTAGGAAGTGCTGCTCTGACATAAATACATACATAACTGAGCTGGGCCTACCATTAACAGAACACTCTTTGTTTTTAATCTATTGATTTAATTCATGACTTGCTTTTATTTAATGTTTTAAACTAACCCTGACTTGAGTACTTTCATTACTAGCAATTTTACTAATACTATTATTAATAATATTCAATGAAATTACATTTCATTTAAAGTACACAGTTTTTCTTATTTGCACATAAATGCAAGGGAGTAGATTTACTTTTGGCATTGGTGGGGACTGTAGCCACACACATGACAGCAGGAAAAGGCACAGCCAGTCACAAGGTTACGGTAGGACCAGAGCCCTTGATATAACCCAATCAGAATCTGAATATTATGGGCTTTGGGTAGGACCAACAATATGAGGATATCTATTGTTAGGATGCCAGAAAAGAACAGAATTTAACCCTTCCTGCACCCAATGAGACTCTGTTTTTTTTTTGGAGGGGATCAAATTATTGGTGGGGACAATTTAGTAATTGTTGGACACTGGTGGGGATGTGTCACCTCCGTCCATGCAAAAATGACAATAAAGTATTGCGTATCTATTTATCTTGGACATCACAGTGTGAATGTGTTACACCGCCACTGGTTGTGAAAGACCTCTGAGCTGAGTATATTGTTCAGTGATGTGTTCAATAAAAGCTTATCTTATTGTATTTTTTATTTCAGAGCAGAGCTTGAATATGAACAGAGAACAAATTGCCTCCCTGCACTTGGTTGTAAAAAAGGATTTGAGCCAGCTGCACCTCTGTGCAACCAAAGCCCACATGTATCACTACACTGACCAAGCTTGTTCGGATTTAGTTTCATTTACTTCTTTGCTTTCTATGGAAGCATTTTTGAAGTTTGCCAAGTCACAGCTTGGTGCCAATCACATGTCAGACATAGGGCCATGCACGGGTCAAAAGTATTCTCAACACTCTTCCACTCAGTGTTTCACGGTTGAGTGTTATCTCTCTTCCCAGTTCATGCACCCTTCTTCCTGCAGTGTCAAGTTTTCACAGTGGGGAAAAGAATGGATGTGATCCTCAAAGACTGACAAGCACGCCAGGTCTAACAACTACATGTGATCGCACTACGTACAAATATCATGCAGGTCACCCTCGCGCATACATTTACATGGCAAAATATAAGATCTTGAGCATGTGTGCTCCAGCTTAACAAGCTGACGCCTGCAGCACTGTCCACCACATTACTGTACCTACTTCCGGTGTCTGTGTAGAACATAAACAGGTCTGGCCGCGCCTAAACACCAACTTTTCAGTGCAGCTCTGCTACGCACTGACGTGTTCTGCGCTCTTTTATATGCGGTCTGTGGTTCTACGTACGTATGAAACACGTTCCACCAAGTTTGGACTGGATGTACGACAGCAGACGGCGAGAGAAAGTTAGGCTGCACAGCCAGCTAACAGCAGACTTCATGAAGCCATACAGCTTTTAATTAAAAAAGATTATTACGTATCCACAGCCCGGCCACGTGTAAGAAACCAAATACACCACATTTAACAGAAAGACGCGTCCGATAATGGACGCAACTGGAATAGCAGGTTGGCCGGTTTGACAGTCACTGGCCCCCAGGGTTTGAGGGTTTGACAGTGTCTGCTTCAGTTTAGAACAAACCTACCTTAGTTATCGGGGCTCCATCTTTACAAGCTGCTGCCGCTGCCTCGTCTGACAAACCTTTGTCACTCATGTTTGCTAACAGGCGTAAAGGTGGACCGCAGCTCGGTGAGACGTGGAGGGATTCAGCTGAGGGAACTCTAAGAGAGGCAACTTCCGGTATGAGCTTTCAAAATAAAAGCAACATTGACAGTTGAAGAATTTCACAACCAGTTGATAATATTTAGATCGGGAGATGTTTCCGGGAGATGTTTTCCAGCCTAGAGCAGTGTATCACACAGCGGGTTACTAATAGACCTTAAATGATCTCAGCTCATGCTATATCTCATTTAGTTGTTTGTAGAAGAGGATTTGTTTGCGAAGTCGCTTATCTGAAATCAAATATACATGATGAATCAATATGGAGGCACGGATCATACACAACAACCTACACATAAATGCAATAAGTTGTGGTACTACACCTTACTTACAGATGTATCTAAAATCAAGACTATCTGTGGCTTTCCAGTGAGTCATTTTATTTTGAAAATAAAGGAAGTTTTCATCTAATGACTGAACAAGTTGTGCTGTTATGTAACCAAGGAAGCGTCTTGGCCAATATTGCGGTACTGATATAGACCGGCAACCTTCTCTATGTACTGCAATAACCTAATAATATGCAACACCTCGGTTGGTGACAAAATGTTATGTTATTACCGATATAAATAATATTACACCATAAGTCTGGATGTTATATGACTGCTGATTTAATGCATTTCTGTTTTCCCTATTGAAAAATAACCTAACACAAAACACATGACAGTTTTCTGTGGAAATGACTTTATTCAAGTTACAGAGGTCTTTCCTGGACAGAAGTAACAGAGGGCTACAACACTGGCTATTTTACCATGTAACACATTTACATCTTTGCCTCTGGTGGATCAGAGAGGTCAGACAGAGCTGAGGGAACAGTAACCCGTACCTGCAGAAGTCCTGAGACAGTCTGACTGCAAAACCGGACTGTGGGCAGCCACACGGCTTTTCAACAGATAGTTGTTAATAGCTTTCAATATCTGCACAAGTGTTTATTTTTACAGTTAGCCTGATTTAATAAGGTTTACTAAATTGATAAATACAACATATTAAACGAATAATATACCTGAAAAGAGGGAGTTACAAAAACAAGGTTTCCAAATCCAAATGCAGCTGTTACTATTTAAATAACCATACTTTGGGAGATGATAGATGTTGACAAGCGTGCCTGACTGTTGTGTTCCATCCCTTCTGGTGAGTGTGGCCTTTAGAAAGTAGTCAGCCATTCAGCACTGGCTACACTGGGTCATAAGAGAACTGTAGTTCTTCTTGTGAAGAAATCAGATGCTTATAGTGAGTAAAAAAACAAAGCAAAGCAAAACTACGAAATATGAGTTTGGGTTAGGGTTAGACACCCACAATAGATGGGAAACGATAAACAGGTAAAAGAAAGAGGGAAAGCCCTTTACTACTGAGATGTTCATGCTCTAGCTCCACTTCTTTAGTAGCTGCGTCCAAACAGAGTGTAGTACTGGGCAGGCTCCTTGCCACTGACACACAGCTGACCAGGCTGCAGGCTCTTCAGAGGAGAGAACGGGATACAAAGGCTCTTGGCTCCCATGGATGGTGCTCCGGGCTCCAGGTCCTGGTCCCTACAAAAAACAGAGATTAAAATCGTTTCAAACTGAGGCTGAGTAACTCAAATCATGACAAATAACCAAAAATCATCAATACGTTTTTTACTAAAAATGAACAGTTCAAAGAGTCAGCTCTTTTGTGGATTTGTGAGTGACAAACCCAACATGTTGGACGTACTTGGCAGTGGTTTTCTTGATCCAGTCCTCACATTCAATTCCTCCACAGAATGGGATTTGGACAATCTGTCAAGCAAGACGAATAAATCAATGATTTCCACTGCTGAAGACAGACAATAAAGATGTCTGTGCTGGTAATGTGTTACTCACCTTGCCCTGGTCCAGCTCTTTCTGGAACTGTTCCATTGTGTCAGCAACCACCATGTGACTCTTCAAGTCATCTGAAGCTCTGGCACACATTTTACACTCGGGTTAGGTTTTCATATATTAACAGATATCATGTAATGTAACCTTTTCATTCAGTAAGTCCCTTCTATCACAGTGATGCACACAGCCCTTGCATTTCTGACATCTAGTGGTGAGCAGTAGTGCAGCTTTTCTACATTAGTGTCAGCAGAAGCACTTTTTTCCATCCAAACTTCCTGACAAAACACAGATGGAAGATGGACTGACAGAAATCACTGGAACTGCATCGGAAGACACTTCTTGCCTAAGCAAGGACGCCCCACATCACATAAAGAATGGAAGCTAAATCTATGTGCAGCAGTGAGGAAAACACGAGTGTCACTATCCCTTCTGAGCTCAGTGTTAACACCTAACTTGCTGTGATGTTATCCTGCTGATTTAAAACAAAATGGCCGACAAGTCTAAGTCTGATCATGACATGTAGAAGTGCTTCTTACTTCTTGAACAGGCTGTTCTGGATGTCCTCCAACATGGCAGTCAGCTTCTTCTCCACTTCAGCTGCTGGAATTGTCACCTTTGCACCAGTGTCTCTCCTCACTGCGACACACTGATTTTGCTGCATGTCTTTAGGGCCCACTTCCAGGCGGATAGGAACACCCTGGTCAGGCGTACACAACAACAACGGTCAGCAACAATGATGAAACTACATACTACTGTATGAAACCCGTGCAATGACAATAAAGTCTATTCTAAGTTAGATCCTTTTTCCTTTCTTTGATTAGTGGATTATGTTAAAACTATAAATCCAATAATACATAATTATTAACCTTGAGCTCCCAGTGGTTGAACTTCCAGCCAGGGGAGTAGTTGTCTCTGAGGTCAGTCTTCACTCTGACGCCAGCATCCTGCAGCCTTGTCAGGTATTTGGAGCAGAGGGCCATCAAGGCCTCCTTCTCCTGCTCTGGTAGGGATGCAGTGATTCCACATGGGATGATGACAACCTGGGAAAAAATGTAACACAAAAAAGCAGATCGTTCAACCTTTGTCACTTTAAAAATAAAATAACCATGCATGGGTGAGAATGTGTCTGATTCTTTACCTGCAGGCAGGCCACTCTGGGTGGCAGTACAAGTCCCATGTTGTCTCCATGGACCATGGTGAGGACACCGATGGTCCTGGTGGTGATTCCCCAAGAGTTTTGGAAAGCCAGCTGCTTCTCTCCAGGCTTCTTGGGATCCTCAAATACAATCTCAAACATCTTAGAGAAGTTCTGACCCAGATGATGGGATGTAGCACCCTGAGGAGACAGAAGAAAGTGACCAATATGTTTCTTTGCTTAATTAACCATCAGAAAATGAAGTCAGTTTACTACCTGAATGGCTCGGCCACTGGCAGAGATGAACGCCTCCACGGTAGTTGTGTAATCTCCTCCTGCAAACTTTTCCTTCTCCGTCTTCCTCCCTTTCACCACAGGGATCGCCATCAGCTCTTCATACACCCTGGCATACAGGTCAAGGATCTGCAGCACCTACATTCACAAAACCCTTTATCACTTTCAAAAGCAGACTATTGCGTTTGAGTCTATATAACAGCAGAGCAGTCAGGTCTGTTACCTCCTCAGCTGCCTCCTCTTTAGTGGCAAATGCTGTGTGTCCCTCCTGCCACAGGAACTCTCTGGTCCTCAGGAAAGGCTGAGGGTGTTTGAACTCCCACCTCTAAACAAGAGGAAAGGAACAAGAAAACGTAAGCAGAGAGAAAAAGTTGAGTGTCTAAAAGTGGAACTGTAAGCCTGTATCAGTGAAGAAGGATGATTTTTTTTAGCACTGACCACAACATTACACCACTGGTTGAGTTTGATTGGCAGGTCTCTGTGGGACTGGACCCATTTAGCGTAGGCTGGATACATCACTGAAGTAAACAAACAAAAAGAAACCATCAACGACACGTCTCTTTTAAACACTACATGTTGCATGTGTGCCTGCACTGAAGAGCTGCGGTTCAGACCTGTCTCACTGGTTGGTCTGACAGCAATGGGCTCAGCCAGTTCAGTTTTTCCTGACCGGGTCACCCAGGCAACCTGGAAAAGGAAATCGCACCATAGTTAAAAGGGATATTATGCACATTTTAACATCCATATTCTTATTCTTTTTTCACCTCAGTGCTACTTTGACCATGCATAACGGAGTGCTGGTGTTTTAGCATGGGCTACAGAAATAAGCATTGATTTTAAACAACAGGATGTCATAAAGGGGGTTTCCATTTACCTCAGGAGCAAAGTCTTCAATATGGGACTTTTCCTTCTCCAAGGCGGCCTGAGAGACGAACATGGGGAAGTAGCAGTTTTCCACTCCTAGTTTCTTAATTTCCCTGTCAAAGAATTCTTTGATGGCCTCCCAAATGGAGTAGGACCACGGACGCAAGACATAACATCCACTGACATCATAGTACTCGATCATCTCTGCTTTAGTGATGACCTAGAGGAAAAAAATTATATAAAAAGAGACATTTTTAGAAATGTGTTGCATGTGTTTTAGTGGTTGTAGATGGTGGTGTGATTCAAATGAAGAGGACTCACCTGAGAGTACCAGTCAGCCAGGTTCTCCTCCTTCTTAGCCTCCAACCCCAACCTGACATGATACAGATATTAGTCAGTGCAAACCAAACCTCCAGATAGTTACATATAAATAACACACATAACTACAGGCACAAATGCATTTTAACCACATATTTAATTAGATGGCAAACTGTAGTGGTGAAGCACAGGACACAATACAATGACAGGTCAGGTTGGTTAGTCCACTCTAAAAGAATATCAAGGAACAAGTTCAAAGACCATTACTCTAGCAAGAAAACACTGACACAGGAATAATCTCAATCCAATCAATCATGCAACTGGAAGCAAACCAGTTTGCCGTGACTGACAGACATAGCTCTGCACCACAAGGACAAAATGATAATCCTTTTTTGGCACATACCAATTATAGTTACAAAAAATCTGAGGAACAAAAGTTATTTTTTTTTTCTAAAATCCCTTTCCTACTTTAGCAGATTTTAAAGTTTTAACAGTGCACATGTGCCAAAAAACTAATCACAATGCTAACATGCTAATGCTAAGCGGATAAAACATTTTTTTTGTAATTGACATCTTAGCAAATGTGTTAGCATGCTGAGATTGACTAATTAGCAACAACAAAGAACTGAGGCTGATCAGAACGGCAGTTTTGCAGGTATTTAGAGCATTTTAGAATAAACTTTGATCTGCTGTTGGTGTTACAGGAGAAGTCAGCTGATTTCTAAACGTCAAGCTTATGGTGGCAATTACCAGAGAGTATAGGATTCATCATCTGGGAATTAATGTTAGAACATAACCCTTGAGCCACACAAATAGTATGACTAAGATGTACATACAAAATTAGTACTGTAGCGCTACCATAAAGCCAGCCATTTCAACACTGATAGCACAAAACAAGCCAAAAAGTCATTAATCATTCAGACTCACCAATTCTGATTATAAAAACCCTCTTCGGCCATTAAAACACGGCAGTGCACAGTTGATCTGAGACGTAATCCGTCTTCAAAGTCCAAAACCCGTGTGTTTTAGCACTGGTCTAAAGCAAAGCACTAAAACTGACAGGCAGCTGAAGGTAAGTGTGTCACTGTATTATGTTAACTAAACACTACACCATACTCATTGTTGTTGACTGTTATGTGCTCAAAACAGAAGTCTGAAAAAGCATCTCTGTGTAAAGATTTTTTATTGGCTCACCAATCGGCCATTTTCAGAATCAGTTTCAGGAACATCTCATTATAGCCGGTAACTACAAAGGCAATGTTATTTATCCACATGTTCTTAAAAGTAAAATAACATTTTGTTCCTCAACATCTTTGTGATATTTAGATCGTTTATTGGCAGGATTATCATTTTAAGTTATGTTAGCAGGAAAAATTAAACCTATTTTTTCTTCTCTTGCTTTCAGTCTCTCACCGTGTTTGCTTCTTGGGCCCTTGACCCTCTCCAGCACCTCCTGCTCCTCCCTCCTTGCCCTGGCCGGCCTTGTCTCCTTTACCCTTCTTTCCTCCACCTCCTCCTCCACCTCCTTGTTTCTCAGACTTGTTCTCCCTCTCCTTACGGTTTTTGTCCTCTCCTCCAGTCGCTCCAGCTGCACTCACTGGTTTGTAGTCCTGACCCGTTAGAGTCTTATACTTGTTCTTCAGGTCAAGTAAAGTCTTCACAGCTGCATCCACTTGGTCCTGAAACACATCATGTTATTGTTTTTTTTTGCCACTGCAATACTAGCTGTATTTAATTACAGTCTGTGAAGGCTTCACTACCTTGGGGGCCTTCTCGGATTTCAGCTTCCTCACCACCTCTCCCTGCTGGGCCACCTGTGAGAACACTTCCTGGGCCTGTGGGGAAGAGCTTGATGTGGAAGTGGCAGTGGTGGACTGGGTCTGGGCAGGGCTAGCTGGGGCTTGTAGTCCTGGCTTGTAATCCTGTCCAGTCTGCTGTTTGTATTCTGTCTTCAGAGCCAACAGCTGCTTCACTGCAGCATCTACCTGATCCTGATGAAATCACAAGTATGGAAACAGTCACATCAGTTGGATGACTGCTGAATGCTACAAACAGAGCAGGAGAATGGGAGATTGGGAAATCTTACTTTAGGAGCCTTTTCAGACTTTAGTTTCCTGACCACTTCTCCCTGTTCAGCCACCTTCTCATAGAGGCCAGTGGGAGCAGGAGCTGAGGTAGAGGTTTTCTGGACTGGCACCTCAGCTTTCTGTGCTGGGGCTGCTCCAGGTTTGTACTCCTGGCCTGTGGCCTCTTTGTATTCGGCCTTCAGTGCAAGCAGCTGTTTCACTGCTGCATCAACCTGGTCCTGGAAACACAGAGAGGGAAACTTTGTTATTTTTAAGCCTACAAAACCGGTTAAGTATTTTGTCATTGCATGCATGTATAATTTACATCCAGATTTAAAAAAAAAAAAAAAAAAAAAAAAAAAAAAAAAAACCATTTGGTCCTTGTTTTATTTAAGCAATGTATCTGAAGCTTGATTTTTCTGTTACCTAAGTTTTTAACAGGAAAATTATACTGCCTAAAATCTGGCATATCAATACCTTTGGGGCTTTTTCAGACTTCAGTTTTCTCACAACTTCCCCCTGCTGTGCAACGCGCTCATGCAGGCTTGAAGAAGAGGGGGAGGCAGAGGAGGAGGGGGCGGTTGCAGAAGGAGCTGAGGTGGCAGGTGGGACCATTCCTGGTTTGTAATCTTGACCAGTCAGCTTTTTAAACTCTGCCTTGAGAGCGAGGAGCTGCTTCACGGCAACGTCAACCTGGTCCTGGTGCCATCAACAAACCATCTTAGTTGATTGCATTTGACATGAACAATTAATGGACAAATATATAACAGTAAAATATTTGGGATATGAGCAGGGAAAGATTACACAGGAGACTTTCGACGTCTGGAATGGACATTGATATTACAGTTGGGAAAATTACAGTTCGGAATGTGTCCCATACCTTTGGAGCCTGCTCTGCTTTTAGTTTCCTGACGAGCTCACCCTGCTGAGCAACACGGGTAAAAGGGCAGGAGGCGGAGTCTAATGAAGAGGTAGGCTGGGGTGAAGCAGCTGGAGGAGCCATGCCTGGCTTGTAGTCCAAACCTGTTTCCTGCTTAAACTGCGCCTGCACAAAAAAAAGATTAATATTGCAAAATACTTCAGATATTTAACTAACTCTTTAACTCTAAACAGTTCTCAGAGTTTCAAGTTAACCCTGACATACCTTCAATGAAAGCAGCTGCTGAACTGCCTTGTCCACCTCATCCTTAGGAGCTTTGGAAGCCTTTAGCTGACGGACAGCTTCTCCTTGTGCAACAATGCGTGTGAACAGGTCAGTTGCTGAGGCAGGGGAGGGAGCTGGGGACGAGGTGGGCGGAGCAGCCTTGGTACGCGTGGCCGGCTAAGATCACAGAGAAGAGCAAGCAAACCGTTCATCCCTAAAGTCTAAGGCTTTGCTCTGTGGTTTCTTAAAATCTGGACCTGAAGTCTATCTTCCCTCAGGCTATCTATCTAATACTTGTACAATGCTTGCACTACTGGTTACACCCGTTCACATTCACCATGTTAAGCTCCAGCTGTTTTTAGAGCACTCACTGTGTTGTTGGAGGCCTGGCTCTTGGTCTTGTCCTTGGATCCTGCAGTTGGCATTTCCTTTGTGTGACCATCAGGGATGTAGAGCAGGATACAAGGGCTCTCCTTACAGCTGTTAGGACTGCAGACAGAGTCTTAGTTATACACAAACAGTACGCCAGTTCAATAGGGCTGAGTGGATTAAGGTGTTATTTGGTTCACCTGACAGGCTCGTAGGGCTGGTCACAGATGTAGAAGCCTCGCCTCTGGAGCTGGATGATGTCACCTTTTTTCAAGTTCTTGAGACAGGGATCACCAAGCATCTTCTCCTCCACCTGAGAGCAGGAGTAGAACAGAAGAGTATAAGGGAACATCCCACACACATACATATACACATGGAGCAAAGCACAGACCTTGCTGTTTTTATTAATGTAATCTTTGAAATCATCATCTTTGGTGATGACAGCTTTGGAGATGAGTTGCTGATAGCTGACACAGATTGTGGGCAGGAGCGGGGAACTGTTTGTGTCGGCCAGCCATGTGATCTTTGTCGTTTTCTTGTAGTCCTTGTTGTCCAGGTTCAGACGAGCCTCCATGGATGTAACCTTCCCATCAGCCCCTCTGAGTGGCATGAAAAGTAAGAGTGATTTCAGGCAAGACCTACAGATTTTTAACAATCAGGATTAGCCAAGAAATGGTTATACATACTTGTTTATCTTGGTGATGATGAGGTTGCCCCAGTTAATGAAAGTGACCATCTCTCCCTCTGTGAAGGTCTCAGCATCGGCTCCTTCAACCAGCACTTTAGGTCCGTACCAAACTTCCTTCATCCCAACCTCAGCGTTCTGGATGAGCACAGGAATAACTTAATGTCTCCTACATATCACTGAATTGTATAACTCCTCTCATGCTGGTGAGGTCATTCAAGCCTTCAAGCAAGAGTGTTTAGATTAAAAATAAACAATTCTAATAAAGCCTCAATGAGGCTGCACATAACAAGAAGACACTGCTAACCTTAGGATGTTTGTCCACTTTCTTCATCTCCTCTTTAGCCTCTGGAACCAAAACTGGAACCACATAGGAGCCGGACAGAGCTGTGTACCTGGGAGCTACTGGGTCAATAACCTACAACACAAATACAGAGAAGGACACACAAGTGTCAGGACACGGGTCAAAAAGACAGAAAAGGGTGGAACGATCTTTACATACAAAATGCTGAGTAATGAAAAGAAAGTAGAAAATAATGCCATTTCATGAAACCAAAAACAAAATGGCGACAGTAACACCTCAGCTCTGTAAGTGACAAATAAAAAAGGAAGGCACAAAGAAAACGAAGAAAGCTAATTGCATGGGTGAAGCATGACTGTATGCAAGTCAGGGATACAAGCTGAGCTGCTTATTCCGTCACCTTCCACTTCTACTATTTTACCAGCCACTTTAACACCAGGTAAACATCAAGCCAGGAGGTCTTAGTTACTGTAGATTATACAAGAAAATACAGAAGAACTGGCGGATGCATCTCTATAAACTACTTACGGTACTCAAAATTTAAACCATGAAAGCTTAAAAGAGCAGCAACCACTGAACATGAAACCCAAGGTTTAGCTCAAGCCTTGAAATACCAACAGAGAAGCTTACAGGTGGACAAAGATGATTTTCTGTTGTACATTTTTTGAGGAACAATTTAGCTCAGTCAATTAGATCTTCTTTAGTGGATCCTTCTAATAATGGAGATGAATGGGATGCACTTCCTAAAATGTCAGATGAATGATGAAGACGAAGTGGAGCTGCAGGTTAATAAAGATGGAGAAGATGACAACAAGGTTTGTGGTTAATGTGGTAGAAAATAAGGGTTTGATTTTATCAAAGCGACTTAATGTCCTGAAATTTGTTTCAGAAATATTTGAATGCACACAGAATTCCTTAAAACGTCATTCTCTTCTCTGCACATCTGGCTGATAAAATAGCGCAGGCAGTCGGTGGATTTACAGGTAAGCCTGAACATGACAAAAGCAGGGAGGGTGAACATAATGAAGCGGAGGAGGAGGAGGAGGAGGGTATGGAGGAATACCTTCAGACAGCTAACTGGCAGCTTGGAAACAGAAGAGTGAGATGCTGTTTAATGTCAGATACAAGGAGGGAGGAAGAGAGAGAGGAAAGAGGTAGACACACATTTACCCAGAATGGACCGTTCACATAACCGTTCTTCTTGCTGCTTTGTTCTCAGTAAGGTGGCTTACACCTTCCTGTTTTGGTTTGTGTCTCATCTGAACCTGTATCAAAGCTCCAATTTATGCTTATCCAAATATTACTTTCTGAACATTAGTCTTGACTTTATATGCCGACACTGCCTGTTAATCTCTTTATTCGAAATAGCACATGGGAATCAAAAGAGGGGCGAGAGTAAGCAGAATTAATGTTAATAATGCAAGAAAAAATGCATAAAATCGATATTATACCACTTAATAAACAATGAAAGTCATTCCATTCAATTAATATGACTTTTGTTTTCAGATCAAATGAAAAAATTAAAGCACAAATTAACTAGTCCATTTAGTCTCCATCCATGTGAGACAACAGTGCTAAACCCAACATGTCTCAGAACGCTGGCCGTATTACATTAATGATAAGGGAATTGTCCTGCTCTACAAAACAGATCACAGTGCTGAACTGAAAGTTACTGTGCAACAAACGTGTTGTGCTGTAACAATGCCAGAGATAAAAGCACACAGCAGAAGAGAAAAAGTTGTGTCACATGCTTGATCTGAGCCGAATTCCAAAAATAAACAGTGTTACGCACAGTCTCTCTAAAGCTATAATATTTCAGGGAATCATCATAATAGTGAGATTTAATGGGCTTCCCTACTTTAAACCAAATTTTGCACATATGCTACGGCATTAAACTGCAACTCTACAACAAAGAATCAATCAGATGAGGCTTCTGAATAAATGCCTGTAACATACAGCAACATGAAGGAAGCTTTCAGGCATGTAACTAAGGGAATGGAGGACTGGGTTAGTTGAACATGCATATGAAGTCCTTCCAAAAAACACACGTGTAGCTGTTTGAACATAAATATCAACTTCAGTGTCACTGCACTACACTTGATTTCTAATATTCTCTGTCCACAAACCTATTATTATACGTTAGCACTATAAATAGAACCGACTGTTATGTCGGTTTATATCCCAATAGCCTCACACCTACTACCACACTCTGGGATGAAGCAGCGAGTGCCAGCAGGAAACCCACACAATGGAAGCAACACAGATGTCCAGACAAATGAAAATGTGGACAAAAATAAACAAATGTCGAGCATAAAATGAAGGAGCTCTTTGGGCTTGTTTTGTTACTAGGGTTAATAAAAAGGGTCAAAGGTGAGGGGTGATGAGGAAGAGGAGGGAAAAAGGAAACGCATGCAGGAGCTGGGGCTAATGAAAACATTTAAAGTAAAAACAGTGAAGCAGGTAGAAGCCATGCCAGCAGTGAAGTCTCTGAACTTGTGTTGATTACAGGCTTTAGCTGAAGTCATGCTCAGTCACTTAGAAACTGTTGTTGTATTTAGACAGAGACTAAAATACTGTGCAGGTTTTTCCATGGGCCCTTAAGATGATACATACAAGTCATTTTAAATGTACTGCTGCAGCAAAGCCAAACTTCACATGTATCTTCATTCAAATTATGAGGTTCACATAATCAGTTAGGGATGAAACATTTTAAACTGTACCTTCTTATTGAAAGCCCAGATCTTGTCCCACTCCATGTTGACCACAGATCTCGATCCACCCTTGAAAGAAGACAAAAGCAAACCAGTACATTTATGTAACTTCTTATTTTTGAACACCATTTCATGGGATAACACTGAATAAACAGTCTTTGGGTAATTTGACTAGTGTTGGGTGGGCTTTTTTTATTTTTTCCTACTGTATGACTGAATGAAAGCTGTACCTGGGCGGCTATAAACTGTTTCAGGCCCTCCACAGTCATCCCTCTCCTCAGGACTCCTCTGACAGTGGGGAAGCGAGGGTCATCCCTGCAAGACGATAAGAGAGTCCATAGATCTTAGGGCTACAGGGGCAAAAAGGTTACCTTACTAAACATTAAACCAACTGAATTAAACTAACCATCCGTCGACATATCCCTGGTCGACAAACCAGGTGAGCTTCCTCTTGGACAGCACTGTGTTGTTGAGGTTGAGTCTAGCGTACTCCCAGATGTAGGGTTTCCTGAGCCGCAGAGCATTGATGATCCAGTAGAACTGGTCATCTCTGTCGTGGTACTCAGTGGTCCTGAGAGCATGGGTAACACCCTCCAGACTGTCCACAATGGGGCAGGCAAAGTCGTATGTTGGGTAGACCCTGAAAGAGGCAATATTTGACAATTCATGTGGTTATGGGAAAGTTGTTGGAATAATGTTTGGTCACAGTCAAGTAACAATGTAAGAAACAGCCTTCTGTAATTGACTATTAATCTATTTTGCCCCTGCCTAGGTTTATTAAAGGTAAGTACTTGTAAGTGCTTCCGGTCCTGGGGTGGGGAGTGGCCTTGCAGCGGTAGAGGGTGGGGTCTCTCAAGCAGCCGTTGTTGGAGTTCATGTCAATCTTGGCCCTCATGCAGCACGTCTGACCATACTCTGTTCCCTTTTTCATCTCAGACCACATCTTCATGTTCTGCTCCACAGCTACAGATAAGATGGAGAGAGGGATGACTATAGAATCTAGCATGTTGCAGAGATCCAGCTTTCACTCTGAATGGCAATCATGGCAGGTTTCTGCAGGCGTACTGTTGCTTCTGCATTTAGACTCTGCACGCTGCTCCCTCTCCTGCTTCATCTGCTCAGGAGGGGTGTCATCAATGTAGGCCTTTCCCTCTGCAAGCAGCTGCTCAGCAAATTTCATTATGGTGGGAAAATGGTCACTGGTATAGGTGAACTGGTCTGGCTTAATCTGCAGCATGGCAACATCTTCCAGGATCACCTGTGACAAAGCAAAAATTTTAATGTTTTATATCTGACAAAGGACAAAAACAGCTTTACTTCTGAAAGGAGGTCTGCTATTATTATGACTGATTAACAGTATGAGCCGACACAAGGGATGTCTCACTTTCTCAAAGTCTTCCTTCTCCTTTTCAGGGTTGGTGTCATCAAAGCGCATGATGAGTTTGCCCTTAAATGTGACCTGGTAGTGCTGATTTAGCAGCGCAGCCTTGGCGTGGCCAATGTGCAGGTATCTAGGCACAGAGAGGCACAGAAACACTCCCAGTTAAAAAAAAAAACCATACATTTTTATCCTATGAACTCCAGATCAAACCTTACCCACTGGCCTCAGGAGGGAATCGGACCACCACCTTTCCCATCTCAGCTCCTGGTAAATCCACAAACTTCCCGACATCCTTCTTCTTTTCGTCAGACTATCAAACAGACAGTCAGAAACTTTTATGACACATAAATCAATAAATACCATGATGACAAGATTTGGAATATAGCTTCCATACAGTGATAAAACACCTTTACAGTCATTATTCAACACCGCCTTCTCTATTTCTTCTTAAAAAAACCACACACACAAAAAAACAATTAACTTAGAAATAATAAAAATAACTTGATCTGTTAAATATGACACTCACATTGGATTTCGTCAGTGGAGCCGTTTTACTGGCGTATTTTTGGCACACTGCCGTGAAGGGAACCTGTGAGCTCAGGAAAAAGAACCAGCGGCTGACATGGGAGAAGGATTTGCTCTTGCTCGTCCACTCAGCATGACCTGGAGAGAAATAACAAGAGTATAAGTAGAGCGGTATTTTACCTGCTTACAAACTGAAATTTGAAGACAGTAACAAAAATGGCACGTTAAATATTTCTGACCTTTGAGGGCAGCCCAGACGGACAGGTCAGCCAAGGTGAGGGTGCCTCCAACCAGAAAGGTCCTCAGGGACAGGGTCTTGTCCAATTCACCCAGTGCTGTGGTGAAACCAGGCTGATCACACAGGCGGCGAGCACTAAACTCCAGCCAGTGGTCAACCTGAGGACAACAAAAATAAAGTAAAGTCAAATCAGATTCACAAATCCTAAGTCGTTACAAAGTTTCTGAAGCACAGACAACAATACTCACTTCAGTCTGCTCCATCAGGTTGGCTCCATAGAGACCGAGAGCGGGAGCAACCCGGGCCAAGTAGCGACTGATAGAGTTGGCATCACTGAACTGGATCGTACTGAGGAAGATTTGAATACACGTGAAATAAGTACAACACTAAAACAATAAGTCCATGTTCTCTGTAACATTGTACTGAAAGGTGTTAAAACTACTGTGCCACATACTCTGAGATGTGAAGCCGGGTGTCTTTAGCTTCCTGTACTGACACCTGGACACTGCTCTTCACATGCTCAGCTGTCAGAAGTGCCCCTGCGTGACAGATAAAGGAACACACCGTTAGTTTATATTATTCTTTATTGAATATAAATCTAGCCCACCTGGCCCTTTCAATGCGGCCAAGGGACGGAAAACAGAACGACCATCCAAAAAAACAATACAAGTCAGCAGAGTTGATCACAGTGGCACCTTTGTCTGACACTTCCCTGTCAGCTGTTGTGTCTTTTGGTCAAGCTCCCTTAAAACACACATCTTACTTTGTACTACTAGTATCCAAATTATCATATTACATAATTATTTTATTATATATTCATTTTAAAAACAATGGCAAAGGAAAAACTCGCAGCTCTTTGATTTGAATCCCACAAAAAAAATAATTACCCACCCCTGGTCCTGGTACACCAACATAAGCTTTTTCTGTGCTGGTATATAATGTGGGCTTCTCTAGTTCATCTCTCCCTCACAGTCATGTAATGTTAACCTAGCCAGTTTGCGAAGAGTTTAAATTAAATAAGATTAAGCATGTTTACTGACAGTTGTTGAAATGTCTCTGATGACAGAATTTATTTATCTCCTGCCCTCAGCATCCATGACTTCACTGTCTCAGCTGTGGCTTTCTGCAAAACAATCTACCAGGATGATCAAAGACCTACAGGGCTGCTTTCACTTTAGTGAAGGAAGATATTCTACTATTTATTGTAAGAGAGCGCTGCTGCCTGGGGAAAGAAACAGACTTGGAGGGGGAAACACACTCACAGGCTCCCAGCTGGTGTTTCAGGATGCTTGCATCAGCCAACCTACTCTTATTTCATACCACGCAGGCGAGGCTGTTTAGCCACAATGCTAGTCATCGAATGAACCTGTCTTTGTAAAAGATTTTTATTACAATATAAGGATTTGTACGCGTTAGCATAACACTAAACTTGAAGGCGACGGTGTGCTGTCACGATGTGTCGTCACGATGTGTCGGGCTGTAGATAAGTTTCCATACAGTGATCACCCAACTGAGCTAAAGCTAATGTCAGCGTGTCAACAGTGCCACAGCACAGTGATTTGACAATGTGTCATTCTAGCTCCACAGACTTCTTCATTGCAATGAAGCGAGTTGTATCTCACAGTGAACGTAATGTAATGTGCAGAGCAGCCGGCGTTACTAAAAGAAAATGTTCACGAATTGTGCAAATATAGTTTTTTACGTGTTTTTAAGTGCCACGAATACACGCTAACTAGTTAGCATTGGCTTCTTAGTGTTTTATGAGGCAGCCGACTTAGGTAACAACTAATAAGGACATATCAGGGCGACACACAATTACAGAACATATTTAGGTCATATTAGACTCTCTCTGTGACAAAGCCATTACAAAGCTACGGCTTAAATCATGCTAATTACGGAGTTTATCACACACGATATTTAATGTGGCTCTCTCCGGAGGAAAACATTCGATATTCTATCATTTGTTATATACTGACTATCTTTGTGTTTCATATCAAATCATACTCTAATCCTAATGGTTAGGTGAAGGACCTCGGGGAGACAGATGACTACACACAGACAGCATTTCCATTAACACGTAGTGCACTAGCTAACAGCTAACTAGCCAGCCAGCTGTCACAGTGCGGATGCATGCACACGGTTCACATGTTGTTAAGTCAGGGATAGCGGGCTGCAACTCACCCAGAGGCGGATTGCTTGTGTTGATGGAAAGACTTAACGCCATCCTGAAATACCCTTTTTCCACACCGGTAGTAGAGCCTCGCTACTGTTCACTGTTCAAGAGACACAACTCTCACATGCACCCTTCACAGCACACCGCACTCCAAAGCCAGACCGGGAAGAAAGTCTTCTTTAGTTCTGAAGGCAGACTGCACATCCTGAGAGGTGCAATACTGACACCATGCGTGCGGGAAGGGAAACACACATGACTATTTTTAACAGATGACTACAAAAATGTGAGGATGATTAGTTTGCCGTTGCTAGGCAATCAAGAAGAAAGAGGGTGAAGAACAATAGTTTAACTACTGTTCTTCACCCTCTTTCTTCTTCTTCTTGTGCTCGATGATCATGTTTTTTGTGGTGGAACACGAAGAGCGGGAGAAAGTTTCCACCCGGACTCATATCCTTGGTGCACCTGGTGCACTCTGTATTGTTTCGTTTGTGTGATAGCGGTGGAAGACTCACAGCAGAACAAAACTCTCGCTGCTCACTTATCTGACTGGGTAAAAACAAACAGCGCTCAGTCAGCACATTATTTACGCTCTGCATTATTATACGATGATTATTTTTTCTTGTTCGGAAACCAGTATGTAGCTATTCAACGTGTCTTCTCGTTTTCGCCGTTGTGCATATGTGTGCATTTTGTGTTTTGCGACTTTGGCACCAACTTAAATATCTTAGTTTCAAGTAGACAGCGTGTGTTGCTTGTTTGTTTATTATATTTAAAGACAAATAAAGAATTTTTGTTACATTATTACAGTTTTTAGCTGCAAACCACTCTCATTACATTCAAATAAAACCTTTCCTCATCGGGCTCATAACATGATTTATTTCCATAACATTTCCAAAATATAAGCCGTGATTTACTGCAAAATTAGTTTATTTATTAATGTATCAAAATGCAATAAATCAGATTAAATAAGGGTAAAGTTTTAACTGTACCAGTCAATAATCAACCTTTCAAATACTTTCTGACTAACTTTAATCTTGCATCCTGCTCCTCTCAGGCATGTCACAGGACGGTCAACATGGCAAATGGTCCATCTCCAGCAGTGATGACGATGATGAAGACCTTCCTCCTTCGGGGACTACAACCCGGCAACCTGTTGTATCCAATCACAGTTCTGCGTCTCCAGCCCCTGTCAAGGTGAAACCAGAACCATCCAGACCCCCTGTATCCATTGGTACAGTTTCCATTGGCTCTGAAGCCAGACAGTCTGCTGCACTGAACCAGTCAAACCCTGTAAAGTATGAAACTAGTCCATCATTGGCTGGAAAGCGGAAGAAGGACGTGCCAGATGGCACAGGGTGGACTCTGTCAGACAGTGATGAAGATGATCAAAATGAGAAGAAGAGTGTCAGTGATGTTCCAAAGAAGGCACCAACCAATCCCAAAACAAAGAAACCAAAGGTGGAGAATGAGCGTCCTCCGAGTCCCCACGGACGCCTTTACTACATCGACGAACCAGAGGACTTTTTTGAATCCTGTATTCCTTGCCTAAACGACACCTACCGGTTTTACCTCAACAAAGTCACAGGCCTGGACAAGAAGTATAACAGTGGTGCTCTGCACATCAGAGGTGAGTGTGGGATACACTCAGAATCAGTGGGATAAATATAGAGTTTGTATTTTTATATGTATTTAATAAGTTTATTTTCCCCTTTATCCAGACATTCTTTCTCCGTTGTTTGGAACCCTGAAAGAATCTGTTCAGGTGAGTAACCTGTTTGTATGCATCATATTTTGGGCTGTCAGCGGGTTGGTCAGCCCAGTACTGTGGAGGGATTTTGCTTAGAGGAAATTTCCATCATTAATATTGATGTACTCCCTTTGTAGTTTAACTACTGCTTTGATATTTCCTGGATGGTTCAGCAGTACCCACCAGAGTTTAGGTAAGTTCTCCTTCATCTTCCATTGGACACTCACTAACATGTCCCCATTTTTGTGATAACAGCTCCTCTGACAGTGACCATATTAAGCATCACTTAAATGAAACATGATTTCAGAGACCGTCCAGTTCTGATTGTCCATGGAGACAAGAGGGAGGCCAAGGCCCGGCTCCTGCAGCAGGCTCAGCCCTTTCCACATGTCCGCTTCTGCCAGGTACAGACTCCTCACCACAGAAAATACTTGTTTAGTAATAATAACCTCTTCATATTATTTGAACTCTGATCACTGAAAAAAAATTATCCTACAGGAGAAATGCCTTTCACAGAGACTGATACTAAAAAAACTTTAAAATGTCTACTTTTATTTTGGCAGGCCAAACTGGACATTGCTTTTGGAACTCACCACACGTGAGTCTCTTTCTCTGTGATATCACTTGATAGTAGTCCAGGCTTAAAGTTTAAATCACTTTATTTTGTTTATGTTATATAAAGCATTTAATTCTGTGTTTTTGTGCAGGAAGATGATGTTATTGTGGTATGAGGAAGGCTTCAGAGTCATCATTACGACCTCCAACCTCATCAGGGCTGACTGGTACCAGAAAACTCAAGGGTGGGTCTTCAATGTAGGATGACTGTACATTCAAACTGAATTAAAACACCAGCTTGCTGTATGATGTAAGATTTGATTGTGGACATGTCGCTAAATCTGTTTTTTTTTCCTAACTAGAATGTGGATGAGCCCACTGTTTCCACGGTTACCCAAGGGAAGTAGTGCGAGTGCAGGTGAATCTCCCACCTTCTTTAAGAGGGACCTGCTGGAGTACCTGGCTTCATACCGTGCACCAGAACTCGAAGAGTGGATCCAACGAATCAAAGAGCATGACCTGTCAGAGACAAGGTAAACAAACATGAGGCCCGTACAGACACAGTGATGTGAGGAGGAGTTCACTTTCTAGATCTCATTCTCATGTTGTTCTTTGTTCTCAGAGTATATTTAGTCGGCTCAACCCCGGGGAGATATGTAGGTTCAGACATGGAGCGCTGGGGCCACCTCAGGCTGAGGAAGGTAGAGATGCCCTTTTTTACTTTCATTTCAACACTTACACCAAACTAATGCTACTAAATGTTCAAATGTGTACTTGCCTTCAGCAATGTAGGTGTTTAACACTCTCAAGACTAAAATAGCAATTCTCTTTTAGCTGTTGTATGAACACACAGATCCTATTCCCGGCGAGGAAAAGTGGCCTGCTATTGGCCAGTTCTCCAGCATCGGCTCCATGGGGCTGGACAAAACCAAATGGTTGGCGGGGGAATTTCAGCGCACCCTGACCACACTAGGGAAATCCTCTCTTCGATCAGACCCAGCCATACACTTGGTATGTCCAACAATAATAGTGAACTTTTTGAAAAATATTTCATAGGCACTACAGACTTATCTGTACTGTGTGTAATAAAAGTGAGACTATGCTGAAAGATGAAATAATACACTGTACTTGTACTGTCCAAACACACCTTTTCTCAGTTCAGAGAAGTAGCTAATGTGAAGTTCCTTTGTAGTTGTATCCAGCAGTAGAAGATGTGCGGACCAGTTTAGAAGGCTACCCAGGTGGGTATTCTTTGACCTCTTTGAAAATGTGCACACCAGCTGAGTGTTGTTCAGTCATTATTACTTGGTGACTGCTGTTTTCCCCTGCAGCTGGAGGCTCTCTTCCTTACAGCATCCAGACAGCTCAGAAACAGCTGTGGCTCCATTCCTACTTCCAGTAAGTTCAGCTTGGCCATTGTGAACATGTCTGTCAGACCCTATTCAGATGACTAAAACCCCCACGCATTTTAAAGTCTAAATATCACCTGAAATTTGTGGCTGACTTCGAAGGACGGGCTTGTGGTTTATTTAAATAACTGGTGGCTGACATCTCCTTAGCTGTGGCCAGTCTGTGGCTGACAGGCAGGTTGACTACCCATTATGTCACGCATCATATGGACTATACTAAAAAGTTTAACTGAACAAAGATATGTGTGTGTGTGTTTAGCCGCTGGAAGGCAAACACAACAGGAAGGAGTCATGCGATGCCGCATATCAAGACATACATGAGGGCATCGCCAGATTACACTCAGCTTGCTTGGTTCCTTGTCACGAGGTAGGTGTGTGTGTGTATTATGTGTGCACACTAGCTTTATTAGCTTTATACTTACATTTCTAATGTTTTCTTATTTGCTTCAGTGCCAATCTGTCCAAGGCAGCATGGGGCGCACTGGAGAAGAACAACACTCAGATGATGATACGTTCATATGAGCTGGGAGTGCTCTATGTGCCATCTGCCTTTGTAAGAGCAACACAAACAGACATATGGACAGGACATGACTCCTGCTGGAGAGATGTTACAAAGTTACTGATCAGGTGCAAAGCCATGTGTCATGATACAGAGCTGGTGTGTAGTAGTTTAACAGTGTGATGGATGTCTCCTTACAGAACATGAAGACCTTCATGGTTGACAGAAATCCATTTCCTGTCTCCTCATCCACCTCTGGGTTCACAGTGCCCTTTGACCTCCCTCCTACATGCTACTCACCTAAAGGTATGTGTGTGTATTAAATCTATATTTTAGCACAGTTTTTGGAACAGTGTCTCTCTCCATCATTGAGAGGAAGAGGAACCTTTAAGTTCATGTATTCTAGATGTGGTTTCAAATCAACCACTTTTAGTAATCCACATTTTACCTTGTAAAAACAACAAACTTACAGTGCCCTCTAGTGGCAGTTGCAGACTTGACACTAAAAACAACACTTCAGCATGCAGTAAATTTGAGAGAACAACAAGCAACTTGATTTAAACTGGCTTAAAATGGTGTGGGTCTAATAATTCTACCTGTGTATAAGTTTATAATTGACTGTGACCACACATTTCTACAACAAAGTAAAACTAAAAAGGTTTTTAGATCTCACGGTCACTCTCTTTGTTTGCAGAGCTATTTTTTAATGCAATGTAGTGTAGGTAATGTTCTGACTGCTCAGTGAAGAAGAAGGGGTTTGAATGTGATTTATTTTGGAAATATAAGTGATTTTACTAGTAAGTAATTTAATCTGAGGTGTCACAAATTAAAGTCATGTTCTTCCACACAGAATGAAGACACTTTAGTAGACACAGGAACTGCCATTGTGCCTACATAATGTTCCTTTCAACTGTAAATTTAATTTTACTGACCTCTTTCTCTGTTTTCAGATCAGCCTTGGATCTGGAACATTCCGTACAGCCAGGCTCCAGACACTCACGGCAACATCTGGGTTCCCTCCTGAACTTGTACACGTTTCTCACTTAAAAGCCTGCTCTCTGTACCTGTCAGCACTGTCTACTGCAGGTGTTAGTCGTCACTAATATTACTTTTATACTGTATTGTTGATTTACATGTTTTCTTAATAAAACAAAGTGTAAGAATTACCCAGATTTTATATGATCTTTTTCTATAAAACTGCGCCCAGCAGTTCACCTGTGTTACACATATAGCGTTAATCATTCTATTCATGATAGCTACAAATTAAGATTAGGAGTAAAGAGCACTACTTTTAAATAGAAACTGCAGGACAAGCATGTGTAAAATACCTGGATTAATGACAGAACTATATGTTTAAGGGTGGATTATTGTACCCCCACATTCTGCCACATGTAAATTAGTGACTGATTGGGCAGACTGGAGGCAAAGTACCAAAGTACCAGTACCACTGATAAGAGAAGGGACATCTCAGCCTCCTCTTGCTGCCGTAGGAAGGATAATTTTAGGTGTGTGATTCTACAGGGTCAAAAAAAAAAAACAATGTCAATGAATCAGGTGTTTGTATCTCTATGCTCTACTGTTTGGCAGAAAGCAGAAGAATCTAAGAGTGGGATCAGGTCATTGGATTCAAATGACATGTTTACACACTGAATTGCATTTAAATGATAAAACTATGAATCATTATACGTCATTAAAACTTGCTGGAAAGTTGACTGACTATAGAAGAGAAAAGAGAAAAAATGATCAACGTTGGATCAATACCTTAAACCTCATGGAAGATGCTGAATTCCATCACTTGTTCCTCACAAACTAGCGCCTCTGTTTACAGTAAACTCTGTAAACTGCGAATCCCGGCGTCCCTTGCGTCATTGTGTCAACATGGCGCCTGTCTGCCGGACAAAAGGCGAATCTGTCTGACGGCGGATTGAAGCCCAATTAGAAGCAGAGGAGACATTTTGGGAAAACTGTCAGTGTCCGTGTGTCCCTGCGCCCCGAGGCTATAAATATATGGTCAAACAAACATCCGTGGAGGCTCTTAGACTGGAATTATAAGGTAAGTTACGTCCCGCAGCTACAACTGTCTTCAGACGGTCCTGCTGCTAGCCCGATGCGTTTCCTTTTTCCCTCTGTATGATGATAACAGCAAACTCCTTAAAATCCCCAGTGTCGCGGTGTTGTGCTTAGTATTTAAGTTACACGCTATCTTAACTGTTGTTAATGATCTTATCCGAATAACTGAGAGTCTGACTCTCGTTCTGCGTGGATTTAGTTCACCAAGAAACACTTAATCACACATAATGTCAACTTTCCTGCTGCTCGCTAATGCGATGTACAGTGTCTTATAGAAGCGATGATGACGGGAAGCATATCCACTAAGACAAAGTACTACTGTGCTTGCACTGTGTTAGTTTGTGTGTATCACGCCGAATTGTTGTGTTGTTTTCTATTATCAACCCTCTTTAGACACCCTCTATCGGGCAGACTTAGTTTCCTTGAAGCAGGGCGAAATTAAAAGCTCATTTCTTCTAACGCGATTCTGCGTGAAAGTCAATAATCTCCAGACGGCACCCTGCATCGGGACTATACCTCCACCCTGGGGACCACAGCACAGTGTGGTCTCCAGCCAGCTGCTGTGTTTCTCTCTCTCTCCTTTGCATGTCGGGCAAAGAGTCCAGTTAAAAAGTTGCACGCTGTAATTAAATGACTTTGTGTATGTGCTCAGCTGGAACATGTCTGCAACAGCTTATGCCACGTCTGGTTAGCAGCTCGGGCAGGTCACTGGGTTCAGGAGTTATGATACAGTTTATCTTTAACTTCAGGAAGCCTGTGACAAGCTTGCAGTTATTTTGTACACACACACACTGAGAGCTCAGTTTTGTATTGTGTGTAGTCCAGGAAGTCTGAAGGGGGAATCAGATGTTACAAAGCCTCAGGTTGGAGACACGTGGAGTGTTCTTGGGTAATTACGGTGTAATCCACAGTTGTAATGTTTTGTGCTGCTTTCGAAAGCCAGGGGTCAAGTTCAGCAACTGGCAACACGGCTGGTTCCAGCCCAGAGCAAGTGCTGAAGTGTTCCTCAAGGACACTGCAGCCTAGTTAGATGTCAGAATATCTTTTGGCCATAAGGCGGTCCACTGCATAGGTTAGTGATGTTTACCTGTTGTGATCTCTGTCCATGCTTGTCCACAGACACCCGCTCTGTTTGGGTTTTCTGCTGGTTTGTCAAAGAGCTGCATGACTCCCAGCGTGTGAGCTGGTATCACAAATACCTTGCCTGTAGTATCCAAGTGTTATCTCCTACCAAAGTTTGTGACTACTGAAAAGATTTCTTGACTCATTGTAACCATAATGACAATCTGTTTTTGTTTTTTGGCAAGGCCCTCATTTAACTAAAAGACGGAAAGAGAAATGATAACCTTTGCAGCACATGAACGTTGAATGCGGGTGAGGAAAGTTGCATTTTTGGTGGTCATGATAAGTGATTTGTCAGGAAGGGAAAGGTTCACCTCCTGATCACTGTCTTCTTATAGTTGTAGTACATTTAAAAGAAGGTGGGAGAAGCAAGGTCTTAGTGAGACAGTGGGTAAGCGTCAGATGTTTTCTTTCATTCATGACCCACAAATGATACAAACAGTTTATATCTGACTGACAAACACTTCTCTTTCAAGTGGTTTGCCACACTGGATGTTGTTGAACGATAAGAGAGTTCTTGCATGCAGGTTTTCTTTCATCTCCACTTTCCCTCATGAACTTATCTATTGTATTCATCACAACTGTCTGTGCATGCAGAGCAAAAACCAAACCCTGTTCACCGTGGTTATAAAAATGGAAGTGGTTCACAATGACCTGAACAACAAGAGAGGGTCAGTGATAGTCCAGGGTGTGTGAGACAAAAGAAGTCAGGGCAGGCAGACATAATAATTCAAGTAATGTCCACCTCCTGTTGAGGTTTTAAAACGCCACATCCTGGGTTTGCATCATTCCATGCCACCCCTTCTCTTTCTGTCTTGATTTCCTGTCATGTATCTACTGTTAACTGTCTGTGGAGGCATGCACATCGTGTGTAAAACATGGAAGAAATCTGCAGACCACACATTACAACTGTTGATAAGTTTTTTATTTTCTTGCACATGCACTGCATGGTTTATTAGTACATTACAAATGGTTGTTTTTTTGCTGTTGTAGTGCAGCAGTGCTAAACGTTACTATTGACTATTCACTTATGATATGTGACAACACGGTGATATGCTGTATTTTATTGTTAATGCACAACAACATACTGCAAACCCTAAGACGGATGCTTCCTATTAGTCATGATGAAATGTAATACAGTAAACAGTTGAGACAGTCATTTTGCAGTAATTTTGTAATCCTGCATCGATCCTGTGTATCAGTCTAACTTCACATAGCATGAGTCATCCTCTGCAGCAGGGAGAGAAAGTATGAAGCTTGGCTGCCTGAGATGTAAATTTTTCTTGGCATTCTTCCCAAGACGCGCACACGTACGCACGCACACATACACACACTCCTTGTCAGCCAGTCCTCTTTTATATCTATAAGTGGTGATATGTCTGCTGACTTTGATTTTCTGCTGCAGCCTGTTTTTCTTCTCTGCGTCACAAAGAGAAGCATTAGGACAGATGTGTTATCTCACGTTTCGCTTTATCCTTCTCTTTTGTTCTCTCTCTCTTTCTTTCTCAGTTCAGCTTAGTGACTCTCATTAAAAATACAATGCATATAAAAACACATGCATACATAAGAAATAACATTAAATGTGCCAGATCCGCGCTTAGTTTGCATCTGGTTTAAAACCATACTGTAAACAATGAACCGAGTGTTTGCATAGTATTAAATAGTGACTGGAGCTGAGCATTTCCGCTATAATAAAAGCCTGTTTAATGTGGAGGAATGTACTTCATATCTGGATAGCAGCTGCTGAGCGGCGATATCTTAAGTGTGTGCGCATGTTGTAAATCTGCAGGCAGGGAGCTAACAGATGTGACTGCACCGCCGCTATTGTCCTGTTATTGTAGGTTGTGCTTTTAGAGATGTGAGTGTCAGTTTGTGCAGAGGAAGGTCACATTGATCTGAAAAAAAAAAAATATATATATATATATATTTTAATTCTGCATTGTACTGTAGGCACAGTCTCTGACTTGTATTTGCACCCTTTAATTATCTCTCTGCAGTGCATGTTTTGTCTTTGTCAGTCCGTACACATATTAGTTGTGATGTGGAAAATAAAAGCATGTCCGTGCCTGCAGTACACATGGTACATTCATGCATTCAGTACTCGAAAGCACTGTTTACATAAAATATGCAGAGAAAAGTGTTTTTGTTGTTTTTTTATGAATAATGTTGCACAGTCCTGTTCTCCTTACAGCTTGACTGGTAACCAATGACACCCATTACAGCACTTTGATCATCTATAAGACGTATATTAATTGGCTGGCTGATAATTGACTAATCCTTTTAATTAACCACAGCTGACACTCTCCTGCAGGATGTTCCAGCAGTGTGAGGAGCCTCGCTTCACCATCGAGCAGATTGACCTCCTCCAGAGGCTGCGGAGGACAGGGATCTCCCAAGCAGAGGTCCTCCATGCCCTGGACACCCTGGACCACCTAGACCGGCAACACGGACGCAAGCGTAAACCTTCTTATGTGCCGCCCTCGTCTTCCTTGTCTTCTTCCAACACTGTCGCCGCCTCCTCCTCCATGACTTCCACCGCCACTCAGACAAGTTTCCCCAACAACCGACTCTCGCTGTCCCCTAACAACAACTTTGACACCACCTCCCCACCTCTGCCGGTTCCTCTCGCTTCACCCGTTGCCATGGCAGCGGTCGCACAGAATGGCCTAGTTGCCGTCACCAATGGGAAGCTGTCGCCGCCTAGGTTTCCTCTTGGTGTGGTTAGCGGTAGTGTGACGGCGCCAGGCTACGGGTTTGAGGCCAGTGAAGAGGACATGGATGTTGATGATAAGGTGGAGGACTTGATAAGGTACGACTTCAGAACAAAAGATGATTCAGCATGTATGCACTATTTACAGTATTTCTTATCTGCCCAGAAACCCTGTCATCCTGACAGTAGTAAAGATTAGCAGCCACCAGTGGTGTAACTACAAACCGTGTTTCTAATCGTCAGCAACTTAATGATGTGCTGTTTGCTGCAGTCATGACAATAATTAACTCAAAATGAGGTTTGCCACTGGCAACGTAAATTGTAGCTCTGCAGCAGAGTGCAGGTGTTAATACACAGTATCAGCTCTCTCTGAATCTGATATGAGGATTACTGCCTAATGCACACTCACATATTACATTGCCCCATGTACTCTAGAGCCTCTCATCTGTAGTCTAAAGCAGACGGCAGCAGTCAGAGAAGTATTGATTTGAAGTGTGCAGATGAAATTAAGTCAAACTAGAAGGAGAGCAGAGAATATTACAGCAGGAAGAGGCCTCTGACTCTGGTGTATGTTCTGTTGTAATGCTCTGTGTGCTTTAATATTGGAGAATGTACTTTGTGGTATCTTCTTCTAGGAGGGACAGTGGTGTGATCAAAGAGGAGATCAAGTCCTTCCTGGCCAACAGACGGATCTCCCAAGCAGTGGTCGCTCAGGTAACAGGTGAGGATCATCTTCATCTGCTCTGCTCAAAGATGCTGGCAGAAAGAGGCCACCATGAGGTCTGATTCAGGTCCTTTTCCTCCAGGGATCAGTCAGAGTCGGATCTCCCACTGGCTCCTCCAGCATGGATCGGACCTCAGCGAGCAGAAGAAGCGAGCCTTCTTTCGCTGGTACCTGCTGGAGAAGACAAGCCCCGGTAACACCGCCCTCCTAGCAATTAGAAAGGAGGGGAAAGGCACGTCAATAATCAGTCAGCTGCTCTGAATACATGACTTGAATTGCTGACAGATTTATTTACTAAATGGAGGTGAATTGTTTTTTAGCCCTGGGCTATTCTGACTTGGAAAGTCAAAGAGTCTTTTGAAAGAAAAAGTCATGGTACGTGTTTTTACGGGCGTCTTGAGATGGCCATAATTACAGAAATTAAGACTTTAAACACTGCCTGAACAATGACTATGTTGTGTTAAGATCAACACAATGGAATGCACTGTATGAAAAGACCAGTATAGACTAATTCAAGTTATCCTGTGTTCGTACATTGGGGGAAAAATGTAGCGTGATGTTTTTTTTTTTTTTATCAGATTACCCTGTGTGGTTAGAACAACGTGATAATGCTGGGAACAGTTTTAGGTCATCAGACACTGAATAGAATATCATTACTAACACTGAATGATGTTTGTCACTCCAGGTGCCACTCTGGCCATGCGTTCTGCCCCGTTACTGGACGATGTGATAGACTGGCACCAAGCCCCGCCCACTTTTGGCTCAGCCCCCGGGGGTTTCCGTCTTCGACGAGGGAGCAGATTCACCTGGAGGAAGGAGTGTCTGGCTGTCATGGAGGGGTGAGGAAGACGAGCAGTGTAGAGCTGTCGCAACAAGAAACTAAAAAAAAATAAAATAAAAACTAACAAAGTCTGTTTGTATACAGCTACTTCAGTGATAACCAGTATCCTGATGAAGCCAAGAGAGAGGAGATTGCCTCTGCCTGCAATGCAGTCATTCAGAAACCAGGTACGGTGTTTAACTGGCGGTCAATGTTATTGTAATTAATAAGTGAAATTGGAAATAAATTACGTAAATGTCATAAACCTTATCAGGAAAGAAGCTGTCTGATTTGGAAAGGGTGACATCTCTGAAGGTCTACAACTGGTTTGCCAACCGCCGCAAGGACATCAAGAGGCGCGCCAACATTGGTAATGTCTACCTCTGTGTATGTGTGTGCATGGACAGTGTTAGACGTTTTATCTAGATCTGTTTGTCTGTTGTGCACATATGGGTGTTTTGAATTGATATGCTATGATGACGTCTGTGTTTTTGAAGAAGCAGCCATCTTGGAGAGCCATGGCATCGAGGTTCAGAGTCCAGGTGGTCAGTCCAACAGTGATGAGGTGGATGGCAACGACTTCCCTGATCAGGTAAACGAGATTTACTGCAGCACGTGTCTGTATGTGTCAGCAGCAGGGTGTGCATATAGGTGGAGGTCAACAGTACCATTTGGTTGTTGTTTAACACCTGTGCTGGTCTGTCACAGGCTTGTGAGGTGTCCTTATTTGACAAGCGAGTTTCAGCCAGGCAGTTTGGTTTAAGTCGAGCTGACCTGTCCTCTCCAACCCAGGTAAAACCAGATGACCTCTGTATCACAAGTGCATTGATCGTAAAACCCAGGAAGAGCTATAAACCCACTAACCCCTTCTTCTGTCCTCACTCAGGTTCCCATGCTGCACCCCAGCTGGTTTTCCACCCTGGCTAGAGGAGGGCAGAGGGGCACTTCTCTCCTTGGCCGCTCCCTAATATCAGGGACAGGTCCTCAGGCAGAGGGTTCCAGACTAACAGGTGTGTCCTGGTCACCCCCTTCTCCCTCCCTTCAGGACGAACCCACCATTCACAGCGCGCTGTCTGAGCCCCAGGACCCGATCGCCATGGAGAAGGCCGCAGTGAGCGACAGCAACCCAGCTCTTCCCAGTCAGGTGGACAGGGCAGGGTGCATCTTGGGAAATGACATCAAGACAGAAACGTTGGAAGAGGACTGAAGAGGACTGAAGAGGACGAGCGGAGCTACGGGAACGATGAGCAGGTGTCATTATATGCAAGTGGATTTTATAGGAATGTAACAAGTGTAAAAAAAAAAAAAAAAAAAAAGACCAAAAGTCGTGTAAACTCCAACCCTGAGATACCTCCCAACCCTACCTCCAACCACCAACCTGCTCTGCTACACTCTTATAGGCATTAATAGTTGTATTATAATAATGATAAACATTTATTTGTCAAAGTGCTCCCCAGCCCCCCTATGGAAGATTTAAAATCATCATATACTGATGAAATCTGTGTGTGCATTTTAAAACTTCCACAGCAGGCTGACGGACAGGTTGTGATGCATTGTGCAGGTTTTCTTCAGAAAAACCTGCATTGAATCTTTCACAGCAGGACAACACTGTATTTGACACAGAGTTCAAATAGTTTCAGGGTCTTGCACTGTGATAACAAACACAACTGAACAGCCTCAAAAGAGAAAACACATCAATTGGTAAAGCTAAGTTCTCTTTAACACGATGTAGCGCATTTCATTATAGGTTTTTATATATTCATCATTTCAGCAGTTCATATATTTTAAATGGCGAAATAAGCTTGAAGAAATATTTCTGTGAGCCTAGATATATATAAATATAAATATATATAAATTACCAGAATAATCCTCCCCTGCCTGATGAAGCTCAGTACATGGAAGCAGAGAAATGCCATATTCATTTAAAATTCATATTTACTGAATACCTAGTCATTACGTAATGTCAGGGTAGAAATATATGATTTGTTGCACTGTTTCATTTTTGTGGTTAAATTTTTTTGTAAATTTTAGAGATCAAAAACTTATAATATGAATTTTTTATTGTGTGTTTTTTTTTTTTTTTAGAAATATGAGGAGATCTGGCCTTTAACATAATGCACTACGTGTAATTACCCACTTAAAATTTAAAGTCTGTTTAAATGCCTTTTAAAAAAAGGTGTTTTCTAGTTTACTCATTTCTAAGATAACCATGACTACGGTGGTATTCAAACAATTAGTAATTGATGTGTATCTCTCCGGCCTTGCTTTGCTTCCATATCACTAAGAAATATTTCCTTCTAAGTTACTAAATGTTAAAGGTAGCTGAAACTGTTGACATTTCTATAAACTAGAAACCAGGTGTTGCTTTTTTCACTTGTGCACAGTGACCAGGCGGAACGATTATTCACTGTGATTATCAATACACATCGGTCAGTTGGGAGGATTTCAACAGTGTCGATGAACTGTTTAGATACGAAGCGTAAAGTGAATACCTACATATACTACATGTGTATGTGTGCACACACATGCCTTTATACAGTATATGTACTCTAATCCATTTCTATATACAGTATATAGACCTATTAGCTTCAAATGAGAGATACTATCAGTATGAGTCTTTTTTCTGTTGCTGAAAGCTTCGTGAAGCTTTAGCCAAAGTATTATGTTTTTAAATGTGTGTATTTTCAGAGTGTATGATGGATGGTATTATGTATTAGAGATATTCTAATCGAAGACGCATCTGATGTGTCAAATAATTGCAAGCAAAATGTATCCCCCCCACGCCCCCTTTTTGTTGTTTTTGTTCCGGTATATCTGTGTTTGTGCCTGATATGCCGTGTGTTATAAACACACGTTTAGGTTTTTTTTGTTTTTAAATGACACTTTATTGGCTCGTTACCATGGTGCTTAGAGTCCCAGTTTAAACTATGAATCAGTTGATCACTATGAGTGACTGATCGGTCAGAGTGCCAGTAAGAAACGAAGAAAATGAAACGTTTGTTCCTCAATCGTACACGTTCGATGAGTTCTCCCGAAACAACCACAGCAACACGTCTTGTTGAGTCTGAGAAGACAAATATCAGTTTTTATGTGTGTACAGACACTGTAGAAGTCCAACTCAAAAAAATGTCTTCAGATGAAGACAGATGAGATTCTGTGGACCAGAGGTTGATTGTAACTCCTGTATCATCCCGCCCCCACATACATATTCATGTCCCATTTTGCTCCAGCACTTGTCCGTGCAAGTGGTAGTTTTTGTGAGTCTGGATGACTTGAGGAGCTTCACGCAGATTGTATGTCTTTATGTTAAAGTGCCTTATTTTTTGCAGTGTACTAACAGGACCAGTGCATTGGGACTTCTACAGTGACTGTACATTGAATCACTGTACCACTACTCTTAAGGCAGGAAAAGCTGTTCACACATTGTTACAGCCAACACTAATTCAGTTCAGACCGGTTCATCATTGTTGTTTCATCACCAGGTGCTTTACAGGCTAAGTTACTAGTTCAGAGTTAAAAACTCAACACAAATACCTCACTCCCTCCGCATCAGCTATAAGCTACACCCCGCAGGTTCCTCCACCGCTGCTTCAATGTGAACCAGAGTTTAGACTGTAGAGATGATTGATTCAGAGGAGACTGACGACAAACTGTGATAAGGCTCCAAAGACAGAAATGTCTCTTTGAAAAGGGAAATTCCTCTTCCAACTAGAGCCACTAATGTTAATGTAAAGGGAAATTCCAGATTAAAAAAAAAAAGAATGTCTTCATTCACAAGCTCCTGCCTCCACCAGAGTCTACTAAAAAGGAGTCCCCCATCACTCTGGTTTAATATTAATCTTTCGGACTGAAAGTCAGAAAAGCTTAGAGCTGGAATGGTCTTTAATTGTTCGGCAGCAGAGCTGTCCTGGGTGTCTTTGCTTCAAGTATTCAGGCATCACTAGTCAGTTATGTAGCTTTCTGTTCAGGTTTAAATTTTTGTTGTACACCAAAATATATTTTCCCCACAAAGGGTTAAAGTTTCTTTCAATCTGCTAAGCAGAAGCCTTTTTCTAAAAGAATCTGTGGATTCATGTAAGATGACGTGCTGCCATGAGATTATTTTCTGTTTTTTTATATTTGTAGCCATTTTAAAAACTAAAAAAAGGAAATTTAAACCAAAAAATGAAATGAAATTAGAAACTGGGCAGAGATAAGCAAAACACAAAGGTTCTTAATTAGAATCTGAAAACTAATAAAAACTATAAAAGCTTGCTGTACTTTGATTCTGAGATACTGTCGTACTTTCTTGTCCAGCAGTGGAGCTTAATCATGTTGTTGTATGAACTGTCACTACAAAAAGTATACACTTAACTTTAGATTTGAAATAAGCCAAAATGTCTACTTCACATAATAAAACCAAAATAATAGGTTCAGGACAGCAGCGGAAAGCTTTTCCTTTTACTCCTGTTGTTTTGTTTGTACCTCTGCTTTTTGATCCAATGTTGACACTGTTTGTGCCAGAAACCTGTTTTCAGTTGCCTGAGTTGTGACAGAGAAGAGAGTTTTGTGTCAGGACTGCATCAGGCGCCGTATGCTGCTGTGTCCTTTCATTGGTCAGAATGCAGTTTTACCATCTGCCTTCAATCCTCTGTTGCCTTGTTATAGTGTTTTGTTTTGAGCTTCCTTCTCTACATGCACCCTCAGCACAGACTATGTACCTTGACAGCATTGGGCTTTGCCAAATGGAGCTGCCTCTTCAGTGCTGTTTGCGATGCTTCCTTTGGCCCTCGGCTGTTATCACGACAAAACCGTTAATGAGGTCGTTATCGGGGTCGTTGACCTTTGACCTGACCTGAGATCTGAAGAAAGAGAAAGCACAGGGAATCCAGTGTGATGGATTCAGACAGTCCATGCCTCAGAACTGGATGTTGTTCTCATGTAGTAAGTCAGTGTTGTGAAATGCAGTCTAACATTTCTATACGTTTTTTTTGTTAATAGATGAAACAAAAAGACAAATATCGTTCATGCAGTTGACAGACGATGCAGACCTTCCAGTCTTAATGTTCTCATTTAACCATCCAGTGACTGGAATTACTTCAGCAGCTGAAAAATGGTGGTTGCCATTTCATTCTGGCAATAAGCTCTTCATTAAAGCTCTACAAAACAAAAACAAAAAAATGGAACCTCAGCAGGATGTTTGTTGTATCAGTTTATCCTCCTGTTATTTTCTATTTCAAGATTTAGTGCCTTTTTTGGACGGTAGACTGTTGTGTAATCACTATGTAGAAATTCTACATGTCTTTTGTTACTTTTTCATCTGTTGGATAAACCTTATTTGTTATTTTTAAGGTGTGTTTTTATTGATATTCTATTTACAAGGGAATAAAAACTGATCAGACTCCACGCTGCGTGTTTTGTTTACATCCGAGCGGCGAGAGGGAAACTAATGAGCGTGTGCAGTGGGCTGTGTAATAAAATACAAACATTGAAGCTACAATATTTTTCAGTCATCTTAACAAATCCTTTAACATCCCTGTGAACATTTAGTGTATTTAGCATTTCAATTACAAACAACTGCCCCACACAAATAAACAACAGATACTCTTAATATTCCTCTCTTTTTATTTTTCCTTACCAGATTACTATTCAGATGATAAAAAATGAAAATTATAAATGTATTATAATACACATTTATTCTTTGGATTGCAGCATAGAATTACATAAAACAATTAAATTAATCAAAACCCAAACTTGTGCTCAGATTTTTCTTTTTATAAGTCTTAATATGCGCATATATACACATACATACATACATAGAACAACCACTCTCACACATACAGATGACAAACCCGCTCCACAGAATCAACTGTAGCAGTGACTGATAATAATTAGTTAGGATCACAGATATAGTAATACTGTTGATCAGGCCGAGGCCACGTTAAACCTTTTTTATTATTATTAGTATTTCCTTCAGCTGAAGTGTGAATAGTTACAGGACTGGAAAGATGGAGGAGTAATCTCCCTGACTTAGCAAGCACCGAAGCTCCATAAGCAATTATTTAGCTTTACATCTTTACACAGCTCACTACAATATGGCTGCTGGTACCGCAGAGGAATACAGATACCAACTGCTATTCAAATGCACCAGGAGGAGGAAGAGGAGCAGAAGAATGAGGAAGAGAAGGCGCAAATTTTCCTGGAAAGCAGAGCCACATGTTGAAATAATCGGACACTGCCGTTAAATGGGAGGGGTGGGGGGGGAGCACCTGCAACAAGGCTGTATTGCATCATGGCCACGTATTGCTTGTTTGTTATTCTAGTAAAGGGGGACTGGTTGCAACCAGATCAGCATCAGGTGCATCAACTCTTTATAGTGGGGGGTGGCAGGTGGCAACCAGGAGCAGGGACAGAGGTAGTTATGAGGTGAAAACTGACTACAGAGGCAGGAGCTATTTAACCAATACAAACCCAAAAAAATGACAAGATCTGATCTGATCACAGGTGGCTCTGAGGCACGCTGCTGCAGGGCAGTGGTGGGTTATATGGTTTCTATATAAAATTCCTATTTCAGGTTTACCAGCACCCACTGAGAGAGGCGACACATCAGCCTCATTTCTGGTGGAACAGAGCAATAAACCTGACAGCTCCCGTGACCAAAATGACCAGAAGAAAGTCTTTCTGATTTTACAGGAAACCAGAAGGGTGTTTTTGTGGTTTTGGAATGACCCTCTTTTAATGACACAGTATGCTGAGGGTTTACTGTCGAGTACAGCGTGTTTAGTTAGAGCGCTGAGATTGTTCCTGCTAAAACCAGTCTGGTTCCAGGTTGAAGGCCACATTAAGGCAGGGGGTTGCTCCAGATGAGAACGTCCCATACGCAGCACACAGCCACAAGAAATCCAACAGAGATATGGGACCCATTCTGAGCAAAGTAAATGCACTTAAACAAAAAACCACTAAACAAACACTCTGAGGGGCTGAAGCCTCACACAGAGCTGACTATGCTGAGATCCAAATCACATTAATAAAAATAAACTTAACGGTGGTTCTGATGGATTACACAGTCACATAAGTAATACTGTTGGCTTTGCTCTAATCTCTGCAGTGGCAGAGATGGAGACAGCTGAAATGACAATAGCGACGACTACTGCTACTTTCCTTTGTACAGTTTCTCACTGAAATGGCTTTTGTTGCTCTGTACATTGTGTGCATCTACCATAGTTACCATCACACTTGACACAGCGAAACATTTATGATGCTGCAAACTACATGGAGAATTACAGAGTGTGTGCTGTGAGTTTTTGTCACTGCGTAAAATCGTTTGAAATGCGGTCAAGCACTGAGTGAAGGAATATTGCTCCAAAACACTGAATCATAAAAAAAAAATCACTTCTTCAATATACAAGTGTTTCAAGAGTTAACTTCAATTCTCTCTGGAGACTTTTTGTGCAAATTAGTTGAAGCGCTGATATGAAAACAGTGTGTGGAAGATGGTTACATGGTTTCTGAGGCACAGTAACAAAAAAACAAAAAGGATATCCAGAAAGCCTGAAGTGATCTCAAACCCCTAAAACAGTGTCTGAGCAGAGACCAGGATGGGGAAAGTCCAGTGGCCACAGAGACTGGAATTTTAAATGGAGAGCAGAGAGGCTGGAGGTTTGCTGCTCCTACTCCCAGGAACTGTAAGTGAAGTGGCAACTGGTGGTCATTTCCCATCTTGGCAAAGATGCACAGACACAACTGAATCAGAGCCAGGTTCAACCAACATTCACACACACACACACACACACAAAGACACAGAAAAAACTGCCTCCTTCCTTCATCACCACCAAACATTTATGAACCAAAATATCATAAAAACAAACCCAACAAGAGTCCAACCTAAACAGCTTTTTACAACCCGCCAACCAACAGCATACCAGACATCCACCAACCAATCAGAGGACTCCAGGGTCACAGGCTCTAAGGCCAGATAATAAATACACAGATAATAAAGAGGTCAATGGTGATATACTTTTGCCTTGACTCACTTGTCAATTTAAATGCAACTCTATAGTTTCCTCTGTCCTCTTTGAAAACCAATATGGAGGTTATTTTCACCCAGAAAATAAATCTGACTCTCTTCTTCAAGGCTCATATGACAAAGTGCCTCATTGGTAGGAATTTTTACTGCTTCATAAAAAATATATTGAACCAAAAGCGCTGACTTTAGTCCATTTGAGATCCCAAAACTACTGAAGTCCAATCTAGCATACAGTACAAGATAAGAGAGTGTTGGATAAATCAACTCATCCATTTACAGCTAAATTTACAATGCTAATAGCAGCAAATCATTTGTGCAATATTAATTCAAATAAAAAGGCTTTATCAATTTTCATGCGATAAAGGCATGTGTACAAGCAATTAAATATAAATAGTCAATTTATGCCCCTTTAAATTAAGAAGGCGCATGATAAATGAACATGATAATGTTTGTACATACTGAGGGCACTGACATGCATGCAGTACTCCAGATAATGTATTTATATACATACTCAGTATATATGGATAAACTGTCACCATGGAAACAGCTACTGACAGCAAAACTTGCCTCAGCTGAAATTACAAACATGTAAGATACAAAATTCAGGGTCTTCATCAGGATATGAACTCAAACTGTGAATGAAACACAGTGTTAAAGTATCCGAAGCAATGATGAAATATTCATGTCCCACTCTTACATCAGTCTATGCCTATGGCTCACTATGTGAGACGGCATCACCTGGACACTCAAACCTGGATAAACTCTTGCTTATTAAAGAAGTTCTCCACTTTATTTAATGTATCAAATGCCATCAGGACTCATCAGGCAATTCGTAAATATTTGCTTAATCTAAAACAGAAGTTTGACTTTTATTTTCAGTTAACCACTGCTTGCTGTCTGCCCTAAAATCAACAATAAAAATAAAAATGATAATCTGCCGTCTTGATTTCTTGTGTAGAAACAAGTAACATCGAACACGTTCCTCATCAATAGAGCTGTGTGTGTCAATATTATTGGTGTTTAACTGATGAGTAAGGAATGTTTGAATAGTTTCATACTTTACCATTTTCCCAAATGTGTCAGTACTTAAAAACAAAGCTGAAGGTTCTTTTTAAAAATGATGCATAGAAGCAAAATAATCCCATTCTGAAGCTTGAAATATCCAGCAGAAAATCACTTTCTTTTCCTCCATACATCTCAGTTCCGTCAACACGCCACCAAAATTCTGCTCGGACAGCGCCTCCTGGTGTCCAGATCTCACCTGTCACTTACAGAGGATTAACAGGACTCGAAACAAACACCTGAACCAACCCATTCAGACCCATCCCTTCAAATGACCTCGGCTGCTTTGAGGGACAGTCCTCCGTCTCACTGCATCATAACCACAGTCACGTTCTGATCACATACAGAAGCTTCTTATCCAACATCTCCAGTGCAAAATCGACTTTTAAAGCCTCCCAACATGCTCCCATAGTGGCTTTGTCCAACAAGGACATGACTCTTCCTGTTCTACACAGCTAATCTTTAACACCGGCACAACTACATTAACATGCACTTGTGCACATAGGGCAACACTGTACAACTTTTACAAATACGAACACACTTTACAGACACGAACGTGCACGCACGCACACACACCAACCTTTGCCTTTCCCCTCTGCAGTCCCTGAGATCACCTCACACTTAGCACAAGGCATTCTCTTCAACACAAACACAACCAATACAATTTAAATATACAGAAGAAAAAAATGCAAACTAAGCCATGGTGAAGGCACATTCTGGGAGGATCGAAGTATCTTCAAAAGTAGTCCAGGAAGGAGAGACAAGTGTCAAACAATGAGTCAAAGTTAAGTCTGCAAACTGGACCTGGAGATTGCAAGGTTACCGTAGTTTGAGTGGCAGCTGTTGCAGGGAATTCTGGGACATAAGGTCTCAGGTAGAGACATCGTATGCAGGGATGCAAACACATCACATGTGAAAATGCAGCTAAAGGCCTGCTATCACAGTGTTACTGGTATGTGTTAGGTTTATATCACTTTTTAAAAAAAGTTTGTCACTTTAAAAAAGTGTTTAAAATTAAAAGTTCTGTTCATTTACAATGACAGGAAGCACAGGGATATGGTGTAGAAACACAAGATAATTCAAATTTCTGTGTACTGTACTTTTCAGCTTGTGTGGTTAGAAATCTGTATGGCATTAAAGTAGCATTGACAGGCTAACAAAATGACTAATGAGAATTAAAAAGTAATAAAATAAAGATAAAAATTTAGACAAAAAGCAAACGGGGCAAAGAAAATCATGTCCCCCTCCCAACCAAATGATCTAATGTGACTTGTTTGCATCCCTGTAAAGCAGCTCAGAAAGCATCTGAGACAAATCATCCAGCCTGCAGTGTCTAATCCACATCCCCACTGGTCCAAGTATGTTCCTCAGTTTGCTACCGTTTGCTCTCAGCAGTCTTCCCATTGACTGCAATGTTCCCACATGATGATGAACCAGTACTTCCTTAGACTTCAATATACTCTGCATAGTCTTTCTTCAACTTACTTACACTTGCTCTGAAAGGTTTCTTCACTGTCTATAGTCTATTTCCATTCCTTTTCTATGAATGGATGTAGTGACTGTAGTTTCCATCTAGATGAGGTTAGGCAGTAGGTCAGTTGTGATGCATGAGCCAATTGCATAGCTGGGAGGAGAAGGAGAGTGGACGAGGAGGAGGATAGTGGGGAGTTCATCTCTCCCATCCAGCTCCTAGTTTCCCGTCTCAGCTGCTCCAGGACTTGCGGTTCTCCCCCCGGCGACCAATAACGGCTTCTCCTCGCAGGACAGGGACATGAGCAGGAGGGGCAAACTCGCCCGTCCGTCGACTGGTTCGATCGCGGCAGGACAGCCGGTCTGGGCGGACCAGCACCCCATAACCTGGTTTACACTGGAAATACCGATGACCTCCGACCGAGCCATCATTCTTACCTGTAAGGAGAATATATTAAATATCATCATACCCTGTAAAAAAGCCATTTGGCAGTGTAGCATGGGATCTATCGATCCAGTCAGTAATAAAAAACAAAGTGATTTCTCACCGACAGGAGTGTCAAGCTCCACCCCCACCCACACTCCTTCAGCAAACTGCGTCATTCCCACGTAGCGTACTGTCCCCGCCTTACTGGCTCCTACTGTAACATACGCCCCTTCTGTCAGCCAATCAGGCAGTATGTCATCATTACGACGCTCTTCATCATCCACAAATATCTCCAGTCTCTCAAAGCCTTCTCCTTCTGAGTTTACCAGCTTCTTTTCAGACACAATTTCCGCTGAGATGTTGTTATGATTGGCTGAGCTGTGGGATGCAGGTAGAGCGACGACGGCCATCTTGGCACCACACTGAGAAGGAGAGGTCATAATATCGTTCCTGTCAGCACCCTGCTGCTGCTGGGGATTTGTGGGTAATGTTGTCTCAGCAGCCAGGAGGGAGGAAGATGAGGAGGAGGGTTGGAGGACATCAGACAGGGTAACTGTAGAAACACTAGTGGAGAAGTAGCCGCTTGACGATTGGCTGAGGGGGCTGAGGGGGGTGGTGTCATGCGGGTCATGCACGGGAAGAGAAGGAACATCTGGGAACTCAGCCCGTCTGTCTTTGGAGAGGGGCCGTAGATTAGCGGCCTACAGGAAACCAACGGTTGCCGCAGGAACACAGGGACAGACGAGAGCATGCAGACAAGGCAAAATAACAAAATGATTAACAATAATTATCAGCTTCCAAAAAAATGTTGTAATCTCAGTTTAGGCCAGCAGGAAAGAGAATCCTTCCTACAAGAGTCCTTGGCTCTTTTAATTCTTTATATTGGTGCAATCAGGAAGAACTGATATAACCAATACAAATATGAATGTACAAACAGACAGTTCTTTATAAAGACAGATCTAAAGCTAATGCTCATACAACCGCACCAAATAAACTGAGACGAGATCAGAACATAAGGTGAAAAAGATGATGCCTCATCTCACCGTCTCAGTCTTGCCTCTGTCGTCCCCTCCTGATGATGTCACGATGCGAGGCACATGCTGCAGACAAACAAGGTCATACCAAGAAAATAAGAGCACATGAATGCACATATGTAACAAATGTCACATATTAGAAAATACACTTGATATATTTTGCCTCCACAAAAAGAAAAGTAGGTCAATAGTGACTTTCTCTAGTGCAGCTGATCAATGAAGGACACATGGCCTGTGATTGTGGACTGTATGGATTGTATTCTAGCTCTGCTGACCTGCTGGTTGTGCGGTGAAGGTCTCAGCTCCTTCTTGTCATCTCGAGCTGGAAACAGAGACTTGAGCAGTTTGGGCATCTGAGGAACCAGCGCCTTAACTGAAAGATAAGAGGCAGCAAGTCCTAAACGACCTGGGGGAGGGGTGGGGAGGGGATGGAGGAAGAAGAGAGGAAAGAAGCAAGGAAACAGGAGAAGGTCCAGGAGGCAGAGGAGGTGTGAAAGATTAAGACCCGAAGTTGACAGCAAGCCTAGAAAATGGCAAACAAAACCCCCAAAACAGTGATAGACTGACAGAAACTAGCCATAATACACACTAACACATAGATGATTGATTTTAAAATGGTCAATATCACTAAACTGTAAATCGGAAAAAACAATTATTAATTCTGTTCATTTTTTAACAGAATTAATCTAAATGAGTTTACAGTCACATGTATTCTGACATGGAATAGAAATCAGTATGAATTATTAGCTGACAGAAACATTCAGATTGATCACACCAGACTTTAAAAAGTTTTGATGATTATGAGGAGAGGTGTGAGAGAAGGGTACACTGTGTTCAATCAATGCCAAATGGCTGGAGAAGCACAGTGGGTAGAAGGATGAATATTACACTTGTACTGGGACAGAAGGACACAGAGTGAAGACAATTAAGAGCATTATGTGATAGGATGTGGTGTTTAGGGAACAGCAGGCTAAAAAAAGAGAATGAAGTGAAGAGGAGCGCTGCAAAAAGAACTGAGGAGATGAGAAGAAGAATAAGTGGAGGACTTGAAGGGAAGATGGTGGAGCATGGCGAGGAGAAGACAGTGTGAAGTGAGCTTTACCTTGCTCTGGTTCCTGGCTCTGTTGGGGCGTGATGGGGAAGGGTGATGAGGATGAAGAGGGGGAGGTGGAGTAGGTGGAGGGGGAAGAGGCTGGGCGGGGTAGGGTACGTTGAAATTGAGAGGGCATGAAGATGTCCTGCTGACTCTCCCAACGACCCTGAGAAGCGGCAAAGTAGACAGCATATTGGTTTGACTGAATTATCATGACACTGTGCCAGCAGACCTATGCTTAGGTACAATATGGTTATTATACCTTATCGTCCAGCAGGCAGGTTGTAGAAAGGTCTTGTCTACTTCCAGACAGCTGAGGGATTAGAGAGAAACTGAGTATTTTGAAAAGTCATATTCTATTTCAGTATCAAATATCAAACATTCTATTTTTCGCATTTACCCTGTGGACAGAAGGAGAGCTTAGGCTCCTTCTGTTATTCCTCCCTCTGCCAGCCAGCTGCTCCTTCACTGCCACCTCCTGATTCACAGAGACATTTAGAATCATCAGAATAGAAGAATAAAGAAAAAAGTATTATGACTATATGGCCGCCTATTAAGCAGCTGATTTAATTTCTGTCTACAGTTCTTCAGTGTTCTCCATCTACCTGTCTGAGTCTATCCAGGGTCAGGATGTTTTCTAGACTCAGAACACTGCGCAGGTATTTCTCAATGGCTGCCTCGTCGTCTCCAGATGAACTGTTGTGTGCGTTAGCAGCGAGTCTGGCCAGCATCTCTCTGTCCTCTGAGCCTGGAGCATCCTAATGACAAAATGAAACAAAAGGTCAAATGAATAAAAGTTGTGTTGAATCATCCGACTAGTAAAGCCTACCAATGCCTTGATCCCGTTATTGATCTTACCCCTGGGATGTTGGAGACCACCTCAAAGGTGACACCACAGCCAGGTATGGTGCTGCGGGTTGACATCCTTCGGAGAAAGTTGTGGGCAAACCCCTGGCGGCCCGGGTTAACATTGACACAGATTCTCTTTCTCAGCACCAGCTGCATGTCGGCAGGGTGGCTGAGCTGTACGACCACTCGAACCGTCAGATAGACACGCTGGTCTGGCCACACTCCGCCACGACTTAGCTGGGGACACTCATGAACAGTAGAGTCCCATGAAGCCTCGGCTTTCACCTGCAAGTCATAGAGCACATTTTATGAATATGTTTCTTCAGTGGCTCTGAAGGGTGCCACAAAGATGCCCCACAGAGGCTCATCCTCACCTCTCCATCGTAGTGTTTGACAATCTGTAGGTCAAAGAAGTCATCCTCATCCTCTCCACTCAAGGTGGCATCCCAGCCTCCTGCCTCAGGAACCTCAAACTGGTCTTGAGAGCTAAGGTCATCAGCTAGGGAAATAATAAAAAAAATGAAAATTTTACCTGTAAGTACTAAAACAAATATGTGGATATAAATCAAAGAACTTTCATACGTTTGAGGTTCAGGAAGAGGACAGGAATATGAGTTTCCATGCCTGGCAGTGGTACCCTGTGCACAAAAACACACTTGTAATGGTAATGTAATTGTTTGACTGTACTGAAAAAAGTGAAGGAAAAATTTAATAAATCAAATCAGAAACACACACACACACGTACCATTCAGCAGGTGCTCCAGGAATGCCGCTTCCAGCAGAGGGCACCATGACAGCATTTCTCTCCTCTGTAAGAGTCAAGCGCCACTCAAGCAGCTGGGCCTCTCTCTCCATGTCATCCTCTGTCTTTTCTGTAAATAATAGAATAAAAGTTATTTATTCATCCCAAGCTGGGAAATTTCACTGTTACAACAGCAATATACAGGCACTCAGCAAAGTGAACACAGATCTCTAAAGGTATTTATTAGAACAAAAAAGCAATATAAAATTTATGTACGAAAACAATAGTGTGCAATTGAAGAGCTACACCGTGTGCTAGTTTGTCACAACAATCAGTCAGAGTGTTATCTATGACACAAAGATGATGAGTTATATATAGTCTAAATGCTTAAGGCAGGAAAGATTTCCTGTAACGGTCCTTCAGACAACAACACAGCTGTGTGGGCCTTTTGGAAAGGCACTCCGTTGTCTGTCCAGTACAGGGTGGAGAGGGTGAACAAGGTTATTTTGATTGATAAAAGCTACAGATTAAAATACCACACTGTTTCTGAAGACGCCTGCAAACTATAGCTACAGAAATACATTGTAAATATGTGTGTTTGTATTACCTGCTTTGCTAACCAGATTCTGTAGGTGTTGGTCGAGGTATTCCTGTCTCTTGGTCAGTGCAGCTAACCACTGTCGCCGCAAGCGCTCCAGATCTCTTTCCTATCAAACACACCACTCAGTCGATTACTACAAGTTTGGACATGATGAAACAAATTAAACAAAGCGGTATTGTCTACCTGGTAACTGTCCATCTCATCTACTTCCTGGTTTGCTGTGGTGTTTGTGATTTCCACGCATCCCACTGATACTGCAAGCAGGATCTCTGCTATCAGAGGCATGGTGCCAGAATCCTGAACCGAGTGCACCTCTACCTGGATTCTCCTCGACTGACCCTGGAGATGGAGCATGGCATAGAAGTTTAGAGGATAAGATGCTAGTTAAATATTTAGAGGATGGCCTTTCAGCTGGCTCTCTACCTGACGAAGCTGGAAGATTCCCCCAGTCCGCACGTCTCTAGCAGGAACCACTTCCACTGGGACAAAGTCTCCGTTTTCATTTATCTCCAGGATTTGAATCCATAGCTCTAGGCGACGTGTTACCTCGCTCCACCTGCAAATACAAACATTATCAGACCAACTAGACCATGCAGAATAAGATTTAAAGGAGAGTGTGTGTACCTGTCTCGTAGTGTGCGTGTTTTGGCCTGGATGATGCTGAGGTCCCACAGTGCAGGGTTTCTTCCTGCATCGGCCTGTCTGTGTCCATACACCTCGATAGCCACTGCCCCTTCTGTGAGGTACTCAATGAAATCCTCACTTACTGACACCGCCAGCTCCTGCAGTACCCAAAAAGGCCAGTGTCATACCAACAACTTCTAATAATTCTGTTAGATGTATTTTTGGAAGCTGCATGGTTGTTTACCTTGCAGCTGTCGAACACCACCATGCAGTGTGGGTCTTTGGTGCTGGGTGATGAAGATGATGGGTCTACTTCAGGAGCCACAATGATGGGCTCAGGCTGGTCCCAGAATGAATACTGACAGAAGACGAAGTTGGACAGGTACTGAGGAAGACCAGTGGCTTGCAGGATCTTAATCTGCAGACAGCAGACAAACCAAAGCTCATTTACACACCTAAACAGCCTCAATCCAATTAATACAGATTTAGAAAGTAAACAAATATTCTTTCTGATCATGTAAGTGCACCTTACCATGCAAACCAATTTGCGGTCCTGAATTTCAATGTCTTGGTTGTTGTCAGTTTCATCTCCTCCAGCCATGTTGTCCTCTAAGCCCCCTCCAACCCTAATCACCTCTACATGCAGGCGCCCTGCAACCTGACCACAAGTAGGAGAGGAAAACCACCTTTATCCCTTCCTTACCTAGAACATGTATCTGTGGGTCTAATACAGCTGTGTAGTTAAGTCTACCTCTCCCTTCTGGTTGATGATGGGAACAGCATACTGCAGTTTGACGTCATAGAATAGACAGGAAAGGAAGACGTTGGCAACGCCGATCAGACTGTGGTTTTCTTGCTCATCAAAGAATGGGTCTGCCCGACGGAAATATGAGCGCATTACCTGGAGAACAAAAAACAAGTTTTTTTTAGCACTTACCATTCACAATTGCAAAAGCTGTAATCCTTGACAGGCAAGGCATATTTTTAAAAGGTTGCACTGACCGGGTTGTCTTGATTATGGACATGGTACTCCTGCCATTCTTGGTAAAGCTCTCTCATATCAACCAGGCGATTTTCCATTTTCTCCAAACTCCAAATCTGTTTCCCTCGACACCGCCGTCGGACCTGAATCGCTGGTTCGCTGAGCACTGCATCCCTCTATAAATACCCACATAGATGTATTTAGGTCAGGGTCCATGGGAAAAACAGACAAGAAACCTATACATGAAGTGTTTGTGTGTGAGACCTTGCGGTTTGCGTTGAGGTTGTCTGCTGGAATCTGCAGAGTAACTCTGTACTCAGTGTGTCTTTCTAGCTCCTCTGCGATAAAACACGCTTCTTGCACCAGTAGGTTTGCTCTCACTATTTGCTCCCTTAACCTCCGCAGACTCTTCACCAACAGCACTTCCCTGAAAAGATGGCAGATAAGAAGGGGAAACAGAGGAGAGGTGAGGAAATGTTTGTTCATGACCAGCATACCTTCATAACGAGAACACACACACACACACACACACACACACCTGTCCTCACTCCACTGTCGCAGTCTGCTCTGAGCACTGGTTGAATGGCTCATCCCTCCCATACTGAGTCTCTCCAGGCTGCGGTAGTGAGACTGCTGTCCTGGACCTTGCTGGCCAGATGGCGGGCCTCCAGACTGACCAGTGGATAAACGGTCTGGGTTGAGCTTCTTGCGGAGCTGCTGGAGCTCCTGCTCGTACATCTGCCTCTGTCGCTCCAGAGCAGAACGCTTCTCTTCTTCGTGCTGCCTCTCAAGAGACTGAAGGATGACCTGCATGGGGTCTGACAACGCACAATACAGAGGAGGCAGTGAACACAGGCAGTAAACTAAAGCAAGAGACTTATGTTCTGCATATGTAGAAAATCAACTATTACCATTGTTGCCCAAGGCCTTCATCATGACCTCTGTCTGTGCAAATTCATAAGAGAAGCTGACTTCACTGGACACTTCACTGGCTGTGTCACCATCTGCATCCAACTGCTCACTGCTGCCACTGTTCTTCATCACACCGCCCTCACTCTCCTCATCCTCTGCTCCTCGAGAGCGCCTCTTAGGAAGGTTGATCCTTAAATTGGGATAAGCACTGTCAGTGGCTAATGTGTGATGCAGCTTTAAAGATTTCAAAATGTGGAGCAGGACAAAAGTAAGAATATGAAATAATTTACACTATTAGCCATTTAAAAACGTTACCTAAAGAAGTGATTGTTTCCCCAGAGGATTCTGTCTCCATGGTGAAGCTGTAGAGCGTTGGTTACTGGAGAACCATTGACACATGTCCTTTGACAGCAGTAAACAAAGCAATAACATTAGTCAGTGGTGACATTTACCATTTTAATCTCTGTAATCCAAGATGGGTAAATAGTAAATAAAATGCAACACCCAGGTGGTTAAGTCAACTTTAAACCCTGGTAATGTTTGTGTCTGGAAAACCTAAGATAGAAACATATGTTCCTTTTTACCCATTAACCTGGACTTCCTGTGGCACTAGTGTTCCTTACCGAGCGTTGCGGTAGGGAGTGATGATAACAGCGGTCTCTGCTGTAATGTCAATGACACAGTGTTCTGCTTGGATACCCATCCCACACAGTTGGATGTCCTGGGAGTCTGCTGAGCCCACCTTTGTGTGTTCCTGAAAAAAAACATTCAAGATGTGACAATCCGTTACCAGCAAAGCTCAATTTCAAACAAGTCTAACATCTCATCATCATTTTTTTTTGCTGACCTAAATTTAGCTGCGTCTTCTGTCTCATTTTTATCTTTTCTGATCTGACTCAGTAACAGTAACGTCATTATTGTTCCATGAAGGCCTTTTTATGCTAAGATTTTGTACAATTGTATAAATTCCCCTTTTCCCAGACACTTTTTTATAAGCACCCACTAAAATTAAACTTATGTAAGGATTTTCTGTGACAACATGTGATATAACATTCAGATTTGATCATTAAATTGCAGTCATGTAGATAAGAGGAAATTGTGTATGTGTGCACCTTCAGGTAGTACACAAGCAGTTCATTGAGGGCAGGATCAGCGTTAAGGTTGACAAGAAAACTCTTGTCATCTCCAACTTTAATCCCTGAAGACTGCAGAGAAATACCCAGACTCTCTAACTGCTTCTGACGCTCCTAAAAACACACACAGGAAAAAGAAATGCGTTTATTTTATTGATTCAATATATAGCTGTGTAAAATACAACATATAGTTACACAGGCACTGTTTATGAACAGCAGCTTAATATGTTTACTTGTGCAATCTCTTCAGTTTTGCGAAGCTTCTCCTCCCATGTGATGGTCATTTCTTGAATCAACTTTTCAGATTCTTCCAGACGCTCTTTTAGCTCTGGAGCTTTTAAAGACTGAAGAAAAAAAAAATCAAATCAGAAAAAGGGAAAGCAGGTTTTATTTTATTTTTGTTGATTTTTTTTAAAGGTATCTCACCTCTGCCTGGGTCAGCTGTACTCGTAGTTTCTCTACTTCCTCCCGCAGCTCCCTAATGATGCGAGCATTGGGATCTTCATTGACAACAGCATGGTTAACAATGTTCTTTGCTCGGTCGGCATACCGCAGCGTTGATAGTGTCTCCTCATAGTTGTCTGCTGCAGGACTTACTGTTGCAACCATAGCTGTGCGACTATTGCCCCCCAGGCAGTCCTGGAGAGAAACAGTAAGACCGAATAAGGAGACAGAAAAGGAGAAATAAAACAACACTTATGAAACATATATTTTTCACAACAAGAAAACAAATCTGCCACTTCTGGGGCACATTTATGTTTATTGTGTAAGTACCTTCAGCAGCCATGTCAGAACTGAATCTCTGTATGGAACAAACTTGTTCTTGTTCTTAGCAGTTCCCTGCTCAGCCAGCGCAGAGATCACCAGACCCAGTGTAGTGAGAGATCTAGCAAACACACACACGCACAATGCTTAAACATCAAGACATTAGCAAGAGCTGAAAAAGTGCCACTCTTGCTCTAAAAATATATGTGCACAAATGACTTTGTGTATATGTCTGCTTACTTGTTGATATTGCTTCCCTCCTTCAGACGCTCTCCTGCTGCTCCTGTTTTCGCTGCTCGTTCACTTCCAGCCAAATCTACCAGACTCAGGCGACTCACCTTCTCGCCAGTCGTCTAATGAACAAAAGAATGTCACATTAATACTCAGCAACCTACTATACATTAGAAAAATACCTCCCATTGTAGGAGTTTAACATGGAGCCCCAGCATGATCCATTAGAAGATGTTTATCTAGAACACTTACTGAAAGAAGTAATGCATCCACATGATGCTTGACAACACTATGATGATCCATTATTCACTAAGGAGGTGCAACCTCAGCAAGGCCATCTAACGATGGGTTCTCAACAGCCTTCAACTGCGTGTCTTGTGTATCACAAGCATTAAATCAAACAACCCTGAGATAAACAACAAGCTATCTCAATGTCCCTCACTTGTGCTGTTAGGTGTGTTCGGGTTAAATATTTCTGTACACTCTTGTTGAGAAGATCCTTTCTGTGCCCTTCTCCAGTTCTTCTACCAACCAAGTGATGTCATCATCTTTCAGTCTCTTGTTGAAAGCCTCCCTCTGTGTCTCCTCACGAGCTGTTGAAGAGGTGGATATCACATCCCAACCTGGGCCTGAATGTCAGAAGTCAGTCTGACAAGGCTGATTGTATCACCTGATCGTCAGAACATCAACTAAACATCAGCAGAAAAAGTCCTGTGTGTTTACAGCTGATCTGAATAGTCTGGTCATTATACTTCTAAAGCCCAATATAATCAATATAATATAATATAATCATGCCAAAAGTAAAATCTCAGGTAGAGCAAACTCAAAACTTGAATATTCTCCTTATCAGGAGACCCAAGATAAAGATCAACCTCAAGAAGCAGTGATATAGATCAGCCTCACACTCACTGCAGCTTTCGTTTTGCCCGAGTAAGGCAAATTATTAAACAAACAGGAGATGTGTATCTGGGACAGAGCGAAAAGATCCAAAAATAGACCACTTTTAAATAGAGCCCTTAACTGTGATTAAAGGGAGACTTGGTGCTAACTATGAACACCAGCACATGTGAAGTCACAATTTTTGCAGCCTATTTCAGCAAGCTCCCTAAAGTAATGACCCCTGTTTGTAGCATACAGCGTTACCTGGTAGTGACAGACTTGGGGAGGAACACTATTAAACTAAAATTGACTTTCCTTTTATATTTGTATGTAGCTGTTCCTGTTTTTTACGTTTAGAGTACAATAGGCAGATATCTTCCATTCCAAGTTCCTATGCATATCTTAACATATGGCTGACTAGTGATATAGTGATAAGAAGGAAATACCAGACACCATAGCTTTTTTCTTGTTAGGTGTAAGTGACTTCTGAGACTAGAGAGATGATACCTGGATCTGTAACCAGATCAGCAGGCAGGACATGCATTTTTACAGCCTTCTTCTATCAGCTTCAAGGTACCAACATAGAACAATGGACACAGCAGCAAGACGTAGTATGTGATCTGGTACATGTCCCCGGGGTATAAAAATATTCCTGGGATGTTTGACCTGACAGAAATTCCAATAGTCTTACCAAATGTATTTAGCAAGAGAGGAAACGGAAAACAACTGAGGATTAGTGGCAAATAAGGTCTTAGTGCATATTGACTGAGGTGCAAGTTGAGGGTTTGGTTGCAGAGTCAGATGAGGACAGAGAGGAAATCATATAAGGAGTGTCAGAGTATCAGAATGATTCATCCAGCAGTGGGTGACTTTGCTGCTCGTCAGCTTGCCTTTTCTTTTGTAACATGTCAATTCATCACAGGTCTTCCGCTACCAACACTGTTTGCACCATTAGGGGGCACAGATGAGCTTTAATGTGACAGGATGCTTGTTATTTACTCAACACTGGATGTATCTATGTATTTAGGTGATACACATAAGACAGGTTATGGTATATGGTATAGACAGTTTTTCCACCCTGAGAACACTGTTAAGTAGTCTAATATTTTGAAGCACTAAAGGTATTTACATACTGTGCACAGCAGTCAACAATGAGAGCAAGTCTCTCATCACTGCCGTTCTGCTTATCAAAGCACACAAAGCAACAAAAAGTTGTACTAAATACTTAACAACCAGCCTTGCATGGCAAAAGAAAGTTGCTCAAATTATACTTACAAAGACAGAGAGTCATTAGGGACAATGCTAACTTGTTGAATTTTCAGGCAATTGCTCACATGTGTTTCATTTATAACAAAGACAAAACAGACAGGAAAGAGATGGGTCAGCTATATGGCTCACTCACAGACAAAGCAGTTTATGCATTAGCTGTTGGTTTAGCTTGATGAACCAACTGACTGGCTGTCTGGCCAACTTAGTGACTGACTGGGTGTGCCTTGAAAACAGAGCAGGCTGTATCAGCTGACAGACTCACAGTCATGCCTGTGAATTATTAACAGGCTTCGCTGGTAGCAAATTCCGCTGGAAATAAGAGCAAGAAGCAGGAGAGGCTATGTGGGTCAGATGGGATGATTCTTAGAGTGCCTGGTCAGATAGCAGAGTTGACATCATCTCATTTGGTGACTACGTTTTTACTCGCCAGCTGCACAGACTAATCAAACGTTTGACAGTTTAAGTACACAGATTGTATCCTGATGACACTGGAAGCCAATAGCAGCAGTATACCTAAGTGAAAAGACTAACATATGCAGACAGTGCTTAGAGGGTTGGGATGAAGTTAAGGAGTTTGAGCATACATTTAATCTAAGGTGTAGCAGATCTTGGAGAAGATACTGGGCTGTGACGAACACACACTGGCCAGCCCCCACTGCCCATGCAGTCCCTAGTGCATGCAACGGGCACTGTGACCTGACCCCGATGCTGTCAGCAGGCTCCAGACACACCTCTAGTGCTGGCAGCACAACACCAATTTTCTACTTAACTTTTTAAAAGGCCAAATGACAAAAGGAAGGTGAATAAAGCAATTATCCATCAAGTTCGAACAGGATTTTGTCTTTATCTGATATGAACACTAGTTACGCCGACAGCCATTCGCACCAACATTACCTGAACCATCATATGTTTTAAAATATTTTCCTTCATTAGCATTTAATAGAAGTCATGTGTGCTGTCTGAATCTGTTCAGCTGTGTGTGTGTGTGTGGTGATATCTTACCCCAGAGCCCAAGTCTTTGAGTGTGTGCGTGAGGATGATGTTGAAGACAGCGTGCGATCGACTGCTCTCCTCATTCATGTTGGTAGCTGCAACTGTGCGTGATTTATTTCCCTCTGACATGAGAGACTCAATGTCCTGATGGAACACGAGACAATCAATGAATAATTTTGATATTTTCTCCCTTCCTTACTACTATAGTCTCAGTTTCAGAAAAAAAAAGATTCTAAGCTATATTATACAGTACATGGTATGCTTATTTTTATATATGCGTATATATAGGATAATAACAACTACAAAATGCTACTGATTTGAATAAATTAATAAACAGCCTCATTAGTGGCAGTGTGCCTTTATGTGGGTGTTACATATCCTCAAAGTGATCAGCCAGAATGTGCCACAGTGCTGTATAATGGATGTCACTGGAAGTGTCAACAAACAGGATATAAAAGATAAAAAAAATCCCACTTTTTGATCATTGAGCTTATTAAACATAATGAAATATTTTATGTATTTGAGTATTTTTTTTTTTACCTTGTAGCATGCCACTGCTAATCGAGACAGGCCATCCACATAGGGACCCAAAACCTTATGCTCCCTCACCCTCAGCGTTTGTCGACCTCTGGATTGAGATTAAAAACAGGTTTAAAACACAGACAATATGGTCACTCTAGGCAAACTCAGGGGTGGCAATATAGGTTAAGTTTGTTCTAGGAGCCACTGAACTTTGCAGTTCATATATGCTTTGTTGGGATTTGGCTCTGTGACCCTGATTCTAACTTGCTGCAGGCCTGTAAACTTCATCATTCCCTGATACACAGCAATGCACATATGGCTGTCAGATGGTCTGCTCCTCTTTGGCTGGTTTTACCGAGGTTAAAGGTCATGCAGCGAGCAAAGGTTAAAGGTTACGGTGTCTGGGGCAGCAAACAGAGGCCTTTGGTCGTGATTAACTGCCAACCTGCTGGACATGAACTGGCCCAGCAGAGACTGCATGGCAGCCGTCTGATCTTTTTATCCAGCAGCTGGTGGCACCAGAATCTACTGGTGACTCTAACTAGTAACTTTCTCTTATTTATCAGCTGTGCTTAATCCAAAGATGTTCAACTAATACAACAACACTGTTTCCAAAATATGTGGCAAAGTTGGAAGCATATGTATATATAGCTTAAATTCCAGCTTATGGGCAAAGACGTATATTTATCCCATTGTCTATCAACTGACTCATTGTTGTGGCTCTAAACCGCTTACCCTAGTGTTTTTATCTAGGGCTTCAACCACCCATATCCACAAGGATTTGCATGTGGAAATGAACCTGACATGGCTGCAAACTTTCACTCTAAATATTTACTAGGACCACTATCTCCTGCAAAGGGGTAAAATCCTCCTTCTGTTTGTAAGGGTTTGCCATAATAGCCATACCCTTTGGGGTCGAGGAGATCTCGGACCTTCTCGTTGTATATCTCCATGTAGGACACCTCAACAGTGAAGCTTTCCTCCTCCCGCTGTTCATGCTGTGTTCGTTCAAACAAAGCACTGCACAGACGGGGAATCAGTCCCGGCTGGTCCCCTGATCCCATCATGGTGTATGACTTTCCTGAACCTAGGAACACAAAGGCACAAAACAGCTCAGTGAAAAGAATGTCACATACTGTATAACTCACTCTGTTTTTTGCAAGCACAGAGGACTGGATTCATCCACTTTTAAATTTTGTAGGGTTTATGAGCAGATCAAGAAAAGGATGATGCAGTTTTTTAGTTCTATGTGATGGGACAGAAGCTGGTATTTTTAGTACTGTGTGCCAAAGAAAACAGTCCCCACTTCCTGTCATCTACAATCACACTACTCTAAAAGCTTGACATTTTGCTATAAAAGGAAGATGATATATCTTTATATATTGTGTCTGAACTTCTATCATTAGGACAGAAATCGTTATAACACAGAATCACATTGACAGTTTTATTGTAAATTACCAGTTTGTCCATAGGCAAAAATACAGGCATTATAGCCCTGGAAGGCATTGTGGAGAAGACTTTCCCCAAGGCACTGGAACACCACCTCTTGACCTGGAATGAGTTGATAAACAGAATATTTCATTTTATGCAGTGTGGATATTTAGTCATAGAAAACTCTTTTCATATACTGACCTGCAAATTTTTCCTTGTCTGACTCATCCATGGACCAGAAACAATAATCATAAGCAAAGACCTGAAAAAAAGTGAAGACAGCAACAGCATGAGACAGGAAGTCCAGTGATTTTAATTTATTTTTAACCACTCATGTCTGTGATATTTGGCTTGTTTTGTTGTTTTGTTCACATAAGCAACCATTGAGTTAATCATGAATCATACCAGTGTAAACTTTAAGTGACACACTCTTCTGGCAATTATTGTTTTACAAATCAATATTTTGTATTGCTGCCTGTACGGCTACACACATTTCAAGTGAAAGAAATACAGCATGTCATCATTAAAACACAGATGATTTATAAGCATTGAAATAGCACTGTAGTAAAAGTGTGTGTGTGTGATTACCTTGGACTGATTCCTGATGATGTTAGGAAGATCAAGGTCCACAGCAGCATATGAAAAGATAGACAGATGACATTTAGGATGCAGTATGCTGACCATGTTGCATTTATTACATTTACTTTATTTTATTCTTATCTTCTAACCCTATTACTACAGAGAAGTAGACAAATGAATGAATATGGGGGGGGTACTGAAGTAGGCATAGAGCTGAGAGCTGAGATAGCATGTGGTGGAATGAGATGATGGTGTGTAAAGGTTACTAGGTCAAGGTCACACACAGATAGTGACAGAGACACATGGGGGTGGGGGGGATCTCTCTAAAAGGACAATGACATTTGAAAAGGGGGGGGGGTTGCCTCCAATATCCATGCGATCTTTTGCAGAAAAAAAAATAGAAAAATGTCTGCAAGGCAGCACCCACACACTACACATATTCAAAGCCGTATTATGACAATACAGCCAACAGACATGTCCTTTAGAAGTGAGCTCCAGACCCACAGACAGCCACTACATCTTATTCTCTGGATACGAGGAAATGTCAGAGCTGTAGGACCAAACAAAATACTAGCATAAGATAAGGAAAAACTTAAAGGAAACATTTCACCAAGCAAGACAGATATGGCTGATATGAGGACTGTGTACTGTGATGCCTGACTATTCCATCTACATTCTGTTCATAGTCCTCCAAAGTGGACAGGCATGTATGTCCAAAACTGTCTAGTCCAAACTACTCTTTACCCGTTAGGTCAGACATGATTTGGAGAGATTGAGTGTGACAAACACTCTTGAATATGATAATGTTATGAGCTTCACACTTTGCCCTCGTCTTCCTCCATCTTCGATGCACTTGCCTCACTCACAGAGGCAGCTTTCAGTCAAAGAGCTATGTACAAGTGTACAAGTCAAATGAGACCAAAAGCAGGAGACCACTAGTGGTTTACACAACTACACACTTATCCTTATACTTCTATCCTTATGAGGACCCTCCACTGGTGACATTCATTAAAACCCATCACCACCAATCCTAATTGTTGGTTGTATGCCTAATGCTGTATTCCTCTAACCTCAACCCTTAACTTTTATTATTCTGCCTAAATGTCCTCATTCTAAATATCTACCCCTTAAAGTTAGTAAACTTAAAGCAGTAGACGATCACACTCATGCAGAGAGACACTCAGACACCTGTTTCCTTTTACTCATGCACATTCTTCATAAACCACCAGAGCTGCAGTTCTTGCACAAACCAGCCAGCAATCTGTAACACTTCATATTTCACCGACAGCTGACATGCTGCATGCAGAAAGCAGTTATACGCAGAGTGCATATAGTAAAATAAAGTAGTACAATTTAGATTAGGCTAATTAGGATACATATAGCATCTGGTATTTGCTGCACCATTTGGACCGTCACAATCAGTCAGATCAGTCCCTCAGAGTATTGATGGTTTTTAAAAGTTGGCGTCATTTGGAGTACAGATTTGTCAAACAATAATCCCTAATCCACATCTTTGAAGGCTCTTTTATATTAAATCTTTTGTGACACCCTGATTTCTAGATATTTTTTGTTTCTCTGAATGCTCCTCTCAGGGCCATTACAGCATCCTGCAAGCCTGCCATGTCCCCCTAGCTGTATCTTCTTTTTAGGGACAAAACAAGCATGGCGAGTTTTGACATACATAATGATGACAGCTGTCATGGTTGCTTCAAATGCTGCAGGCGAGAAGAGTCACCCATGTACACCACTCAAATGCCCATTAACGAAGCTAGGGGCCCCCCTGACCAATGACAGAGGAGGATGGGGTGGTCAGGAGAGCCGGGAACGACCTGCGAACCCGCCTTCCTCGATCCGCAAACACAATTCGTCCCTCCTCTCCTCAGCCTGCTCCTCTGCTCTGATCGCCGTCATTTAAAAAATAACTTAATGCATGGTTGATTCCCCCTCCTCTCTCTTTCTCTACTGTTCGTGCATTCTTTTTACTCTCTCGGACTGTACCATTCACGGCTATGTAGGGAGGAACAAGGAGTGGAGGATGGAAAGAAAGCTGAAGGTAGCCAGGGGGTTTGGGGAGGAGCGAGGCTGGGCCCGAGACTGGAATGTTAAGCTGAAGCACAAAGGGCATCAGAATAACACAGTACATGCTGATGGCACATGACAACAGGACATGTAGGAGGCTAATGCTTGAATACAACACACATTGACTGCTACGCTATAGGCCCTCACATACCGTTACAATAATTATATGGTAGATATGTTATGCATACCCTTCTATACATAAACTGTGCATTCCATGCTGTTGAAAGTGGGATGCACATGTTAACATGGTGTATCACATTACATATACATTACATATACAAGCCTGTATTACAAAGTTGGAGTAAAATTGGAGTAAATCAGCCTACTCACGATGGAATGAGTAAAAGTCAAATGCCACAGATGCCATTTCAACACAGGGTGCAGTGAATATGATACACAGCAATTTTGTCTTATGAAGCATGAAACATGGCTGCTCCATGTGAGGAATGTCTTGCTATCAGTCATTTAAACTGTAGAACCATTTATAACAAAAAGCCAGTCTATATCCCTGCTGAGGACCATGTGTCTCTGCTTTACCCATCTCCATTCAAATGCTGTTTTATTCCTGGAGCTATTTATGACTCACATCTTTCTTGCTCCTTGAAAAAGATCTTACCCCAGCTGTTATTAAATGGCAGAAAATTGTAGTTAGTCACAATAATCCCACCCTGAGATTCTGATATGAGGGACTCTTGTTGTAGTCCAGCAAATTGTCCTTTGGAGTCATTTTTTTCTGGTGGAAAGCAGGTTCTTTGGTTGGTACAACATCACAGCTCTAAACCAGTCAGCTATAACCTTTGACCTTCATGCTTGAGTTAAGATACTGACCCTTTACACTGGCTCAGAAGAACATAAGAGAAAAAATTCTGCATGTGTGGCTTGTGAACACATCAGTCACTTTCCTTTGTTTTAAGCTTAATCATTATATTAATGGTTAGTCACCACGTGGCTGGTTCAGAGAAAAAAAAAACGTTAACACAATGATTCACCTCACTTCAAAAGCCTTCTTTCTATATTAAGTCACACTGTAAGTAAGTCATTCAAAAACCACACTTAGGAAGCACAATAAAAACACACATACGTCGTAACTGCACTCGCAAAAAAGTACAAAACATTATACCACAGCCTCTTTTGTGTATCGTCTTGGAAACCCAGCCGCCTGTGTTTGCCTGGCTGACATCTGACAAGAGACAGATCTTTGTCAGCGTGTGTCAACATCCAGCTTCACTTGTCCAATGCAAACAGCCTCGGGTCATCATGCAAACCTCAGTGTCTGAACATACGGCTGTGGGGAGGTTCGCTGTCTGTTTATCAGACAGGACTAGTACAAAGTGCCCTGGATCTGCAATCCTGGCTGGAGTTTCAAAGAAGACAGGTGCAAAAGCAAATAGAATGGCACAAAATGTAAACAAGATGTAACGTAAGACATCAAAAACACATAAAGTAATAACCTTGGCTGTCAAATTTCATACAGAAGTGGTACATTGTGGCACATTATTTATGTTTCCTTGATGGTCATTTATGAGCACTCACCAAACATGATACTTTATATGAATGAGATAGTGATTCACTGAGGGGTGACAGCATAAGAAACTTAATCCTGTATATGCTGATGGTGGAAAAAACGAGTCCCTGAGTTCTAAAAGCAGAACTCACTGACAAGTGAATAAAAAAAAAAATAAGGAAATGACACTAAAAAAAGGTCTGTTAAAATTTCACAGTGGGGAACTACAAATAGTCAGTGGATGTTTTGATTAGTAAAATCACAGTTCCAAAAGGGACTTGTGAAAGGAGAGCAAACCTGTACTTAACCTTCCACACAAGAGTGGACAATGTGATATTTTAGTATACTATGTGAATGTGAGGTCAAGTAGGCAAGCCACAACAGGCCTATGCAACATACATCTACCAAAAATGTGTTTCTAATAGTTTCCTTATCACTCTCTACTGACTCCTATATCCAGAAACTAATTAGGAAAAACACAGAAAACACAGCTACAAATTAAGCTACAACTAATTATCATTAGCCCTCAGAGAATAATTCCCTGCAACTTGTTTTTAGTGGGAACAAAAAAGAGAAGGGGAAATGGCCACAGCTTCTATTCAAAATTAATGAGGACTCTTTGTATTTTCAAAACTGAAACAACAAAAAAAAATCGTTGCTAATGTATTAGCTGTTGGGCATGAAGCCAGAATTCTAATCTAGTATTAACTCTGTCTGGCTGAATGCTGAATGTTACTAACCAGGAATAGGCCTAACAGCAGAGACTATAAGCATTTTCAAATAGAGTTGTGGTACCCTGAAAAAAAATATTGCTTATTAGATCAATGGCTATGGATTTTACCATTTACCTGCACAGAAAACTGTTTCTGACAGCTCAAAGGAAGAAAAAAAATTCATTTGTATTTCAACAGAACTAATCCTACACTTTGGCAACAAACCTCCAGTAAAAACACCAGGGCAGACTTTGAAAACTGTGTTGGAGTACAGAGATTAGGAGTCTAGCGCAGCAGAGGGTGAATATACACACTAGGGGTAAAGGTTCAATTGCAGATGATGACCACATAAGTACAAGAGTGTACAAGCCAGTGCAGAGTTTAAAAATGACATCAGTGAAACCGAAAGATTACAAGAAGCCCAAAATCAGCACCAGGTATATTGTTATTGTATATTTTTCTCATTGGCATTTACTATTTTGTGACTATTATTAGATAAACGGTAAATATATGATGTTCCAGCTCCTGTGCACATTGTGCTAAATGCCCAGACTACATCTACTATCCTGAAAAAAATCCTCTTCTCTTTGTCCAGCAAAATATGCTTTGTCTATTTCTTAAGGCTACATGTAACATGACCTGTGACTCAGGACGTCCTTCCTCAGGCTCATTTGTGTAGCAGGCAAATGTCCTGCCCAAATTTCCAGCTGGCCTTTGTTTCACACTGACAAAACCTCAGCTATAATGTAGTGGGTTAATCCACACAAGACTAAAAATAAAATTACAAAGTGGTCAGATTTATTGGGAAGAACATATCAATATAGATTAGGCAGACAGAGACTCTGGTTGCACTTTCCCTGCTGTTATCAAGAAGATTACGATCATTTAAAAAACAAGGTTAGAATAAGGCCAAGAGGCTCTGTCTTCTTTATGCATTATGTTTCGCAGACATTACTTCCCACATTTAAACAATAGGAACACTTAACTCACTAACTTGACTTAAGCAAACCACATGCACCTGCAACATCCTAACTTTATTGCATGCTCTTCCTCTATGCCCCCACTCTAATCTTTCTTGTCTATTTAACAGCCATGTGAACTCCTGAGTAAAATATGCCAATGTAAACAGTTGTTTCAATGTAACCAAGACCCAAAGAAATAAGGCAGCATCTGCAAGCTAAGGGTGGTAGTCTGTCAGACCATCCTCCTGTTGCTTAATCGCCTCTTTGTCACTGAAAGACAGAGAGAAAAACTACAGCTCTGCTCTTGTTCGGGCCTCCATAAAAGTCACCGAGGTAAGTTTATGGTCGACAGATGCTCGAGTAAATGAGGCTTTCTCCCCTATTCCATCTTCTCCACACTCAAGGAAGGGGCTTCACGGTCACCGGCAGCGACCCAGAGTTAACCTCCCTCTGTGTTGCCACGGAAACGGAAGAGTTGAGAAAAAGGGAGGAAGCCAGGCGGTGGGGAGTTACGAGCCAGCAGAGTGAGGGACGAGAGGAGCCGTCTTTTCATGTATAATTATTTCTGTCTGCCTGTGCCTCGATGCTGCAGCCTTTCTTCCAGGCACCTCTGACACACACACAAACACACTTAGCTGCTGTTGTCTGCTCCTGAATGTCAGCCTGAAGCCAGCATTATTCACTGCTTCTGACCTGGCAGGCTGCACTCAGCTGCACCAGTCACAAGGAGATCTTTCTTCTGACACAGCTGCATCCCTCCAAGATGGTGGGTCAGTAGTCAAGCATGGGCTAATAGCTGATTTTACCAAATGCATAATTAAAAAAACTAAAATTATAAATTAGTTGTCCAGGCATTATAACTAAGATACAGTGTAGTAGGTCACAAAAACTACTGCAACATTACCACAATCGGACAGTACAATCACACACACACACAAATTCCAGTTCTGCTGAGTGCAACCAAATCTAATATGTCTGCAGGGTTTGAAAGATTCAAGACAGCATGCACATTTTGCCATTACAGAAAAGCAGCTGGTTAGCAAAATGAAATAAGCCAAGTGATGTGAGTTAAAATCCACCTGTCTCCAGGAGGCCCAACAGGTGGTTAGTGAACTTCTTGCCAAAGACTACATCATGAGGACAAAGGCACATTCCAAACAAATCTCAGATGAGAAATAGCAATTTGGGGATGGATAGCAAAACAATCCCAGGATCGGCATATCTCTAAGAGCACAGCAAGCATAGTTAATACAGCACAGCTGTAAATCTGCCGAGAAGCTGAGTGTCTGTGTGAGGGAAACAAGCTGCTCATACAATGATCACAGAGAACACAACCATCAAGGCTGTGGACACTGAACTACCGGTAGTATTCAGGTGATAGTCAGGCTGCTAGACTTACCTAGAGTCTCCTTTTCCAAGGTTTCCTCCAGCAGGATGGAGTATCGTCTGGTTTTTCAGCATTTCCACAACACATTTTGTGTTCAGTTCCTTTTCTGTGGATGAGATAACAAATTGTGTTACCAACTTTAGCAACGCTGAGAAAATGTCTCTAAATGTGCCATTTTATGGGCACCGTAACAAATCCATCTTATAACTTCATCTCTGGACTGGAATAAGGCAGGAATTAAATAACATGATTGATATAATTTCATATAGAACATCAAGTTCAAACCATTGCATGAACAATCAGCAAAAGACTTCTGAAAATGACCATTAACCTTGGTGTAAACCCTGGGCTGATCAGTAAAACAGGACTTGTTTAGTCTCATGCAAACACATGACTGAAGTCCTTCCTTTCCGACCCTGGCCTCTTTGTGTCATGATGCAACACTTGGCTTTCAGAACAACAACTGGTCATAACGAGGTGTGGTCTTCATGCCATCCACTCAGGTATTCGTCTCATATGCTGCAGAAGATTGCAGTTTTGCCCTAAAGAATAGTTCCCATAAATGAAAGGTTTATAATGCTGTTTGTTTTCATAGGAGCTCTGGAGTCAAAGTAACCAGCAGAGGCACTGGAAAATAACATGAACCACAGTTAGGCTGGTACAGTAAGTCTCTCCATTCATCGGTCTTGCCTATGACACCTAATTGTGGTTGGCTTCACACAGGCTATGGACTGCCCATGTGTCCTGGCCATCCAACATCTGGATGTGGATATGTGGATATGCTTTCTTAAAAAAAAAACATCAGTGCTGAGCCAGTCAGTGAAATAATATGAGTAGTGACGCCAACCTAGCCAATCAAAAACACTAACATAATTACCATCAGGATGTTTGTGTACGAGAGCAGAAAACTAAACTCAACGACAAATTCTTGATATTTAACCTGGATGATAAGATAAAGAGGGGCCAAGACTTTTTGCACTTGTGTGTTCCTCCTACTATGGATACCCTATTTTGCCAGCCTCCACAGGGAGGTCAAAGGTCAGTGCTTAAACACTTCTTCAGCTGCAAATCAGTATTTGCTCAAGGACCCTCACTGATAATAATAAATGCTGTCCTTCAACTGCATGGCCTAGTTCAGGGCCTCCCATGTAAATAGGCATCTGTCCTGCTCAGCCTTTAAAATGAGCAGTAGAGTTTTTTTCCTGCAAAGTAAGTGTTACATGATAGGAATCATCTCAGAACTGGGGTTTGTTGATGATCTCACACCATAGTCATTTAGCTTAAGTATCTACATCTAGATTTAGATAGACAAACAAAACATAAAACAGATGGCTGCATAATCATTTTAGCCATTGTGCAGTAGGCTTGCAAGAACATGAAGCATGTCAGACATCAGCAAATGTGTTAAGACAGGCAACAAAACACTGTGGTTTCAATTCCTTTCATCTGCAAGAACTGTCTAAAGCTTTATTTAGTGTTCTACCATGAAGACCTACTGCTTTTTCTGAAGGCATGGCTACTGTACATGTACAGTATAAGTGAACAGTTACACTGAAGCAGACAGCTGCTTCCCATGTGCTAAATGCTACAACTGTCTAAAAAAATAATGCAAAATCCAGAAGTAGCTAAGTATGCAATAACTGTTATATGGTTGTTACTTTACTTGAAGTAGCTGCTTTGAGGACGTATACTAACTGTTTAAGAGCCTCAACACTATACTGTTCCTGGCAGGACCACAGTGGGAAAGTCATGGAAACGTGGTGTCAAAGGTCCTCAGACCTGAATCAACCTCCAATTCCTCAGCTGTCATGGATACTACAGACAGCCAACAGAGACTCTGTGGCAGTGAGAGCCAAAGAAGATGAAGATAAACATGAGGACTCACTCAGACAGTGAGAAGAGTGTAGTGAGAAAACTTTCTTTTGCTGCGGCCTACATTTCCCATGTGTCCGCACAACTGCGGCTGTACCTCCTGCTCAGCAGAGGGGAAAGTGTGATGCGGCATAGTTGAGAGGATAAATGTACCCATTGTTATCTGCTTCTATTTGCTCCATAACCAGTTCCCACTTTCCACTGGCCTTCTCTTGGGTCCTTCCCTGGGCTACCGGTGCTGAGGTTTGGCACAGCAGTCCTGACATCATCAAGGAAGCAGACTGGCTGCAACGTTGCTGTTGCTATGCCTGAGGTTGCTTGGTTCTTCGAAGGACACAGCCATGGGAACATGGAGCATTATGCAACCTTAGCAAATACTTATTCAGACTCACTCCCTTCCTGCCTTTGTCCAGCTAGGCAGCTATACCACTCCTCAACCTGGGATACATGGGGACAGTAGCCTCTAGGTTAAAGAAGCGTATTATATCAGAGTTGCAGGTCTGAATCACCACACCAGCTGGGGCAATGTGAGCAGGGAAAATGGCCTTCCACAGCTATAGCTGCAGTGTCCTAAAGCAACCGTCTGACCGTTGGAAACAGAGGAAGAGCTGTGTCTGAGATGAACAGCTCAAAGGTCTATGTTCATGTAAAGCTTGTACAGAGAACGCCTGACAGGTGCTAAAGTCTTATTTGCATGTTCAGAGGGGGTTTGTTGTTGAATAGCTATGAGAGATCAAAAAGATATCACATTAACACTGGCAGATTTGGGGAAAAAAGGTCCTTTCAGACAGGGAAATAGTCATTAGGTCTCGACTGAAAACTTGGCACTGGTGGTTCCAAACCCAATCCCTTCTGCCTTCAGTAAGCCCTCAATATATCTGCTTGCTTTCACAAAAATAATCTTCACAATCACAACTGACAACTGTTTATGTAAAATGTACAGAGTAAAATATCAAGTTAACTACTAGTAATGTCAGGTGTATTTGAACTGGTTTCCCCTACACATCCGACTGTCTCGGATTCTTTCCGTAGTCTCTAACATGGCATTAGGTGAAAGGCAAAGAGGGGATGTTTTGGGTAAACGAAATCTGGCTGACAGTTTGTTACCACCTGCATCTGTTAGGTAGAGGACACACAGTAATGGTACAAGAGCAACAGGGATACATCAGAATTTGGTAAGATAAATGTTGACGACAAAGAAACTGTTCAATGCTCAAAAAATATCTAACCTAAAAGAGTATTATCTAAAAATGTATTTCCTGCAGTTTCTCTACATTAAAATTATAAATTATTTATTGCAAGGACCTGCCCAAGGCAACATTGTGGTGATCCACAGCCTTGATCTTGTGACCGACATCTCCGGCTCACGGAGAGCGGCACACATGATTAATTCTGCTGGTTGTCGGTCAAGCACTCTGCTTCAGTGGCTCTTCTCCTCCTCTTCCTTTCATGGAACACATGCTATCCCACGGCACAAACACAACTTGGCAATCAACCAAGAAATGTCATCTGTGCCTTCCTGTGTGCAACACTGAAAATCTGCCATATAATTGTCTGAAGCATTTGAGCATGCATAAAGATTTGTGTAACACTGCGCCTTTGTTTCACAGGCTATCCCAAAACTAGAGGTGAGGATGCATCAATATGTAGACATGCAGCAGCGAAGGGAAGACAAGTGGATAAAGGGATGATAAAAGTAACATCAGTAGTTTTCTTTTCCTGCATTTCTGCTCTAAATTATATCATCCAATAACACTGCTGCCACTTTGCTGACACATTCAGAAAATGAGTAATGAAGTCAAGTAGCTATTGGCATCTCTATCACCCAGTAAAAGAGACAAAGGGTCTAGACTTTCTAACAGTCGATCTCATACAGCAGCTCGGCTTTAAATCTGGCTGGATGGCAGGCAGCCATCAGGGAAGCCCTATGGCAGCACTGTACAAACATGTGCCATCCAGACCAGCCAGGCTACAGCTTTTTTTAATCTGCATCAGCTCATTTCACTAATGGGTGCTGATTTCTGACTATCATCCCATTCCCAGGAAATTAAACTGGGAGTACTTAAGTTTGGCGAGTCTGCTGTGAATAATGTTGTGACATGCAGTTGGTTAGTTTGTAGGTAGTCCCACATCACGCCCAGTCAACTTGATATTCAGTATATAAACAGCATAGTACAGAGTCTGTAAATCTGGAATGTTAACCTGTGTAAATACTACCCAACATAATCTAAGTGATGCCCCCTCACCTCTCCTGTTCATGGGCCGTACACGAACAGCCACCTTGACGTTGGAGTCGTCCAGGCTGGGCTCCCCCATGCTGTCTCCTTACCCAGGGAGGGAAAGCAGCGCTGATCCAAAATAAATCAGCCTTTCAGCTGAACAATCATCCGAATGCCTGGAAATGTTGCGCTAGCCGAACAGTCGGCCAGCTAGCTTCTCTCAGCGTTGCTCCATAGACCAGGCATGTCCACGGAAAAACAAAAAGCCTGGGTAAAATCCCCGCAGGAAGCAAAGCCACAGCTGCTTATTTCCTTCTTCTGTTCATATTCCAGGCTAATTTAGATCCGCCGAGGTGATGAGGCTAGAAAGCAGAGGAGAATGTAAATCAAACAAGGTATTACAGCATCTAGGGTTTGTCACTGAGCAAACATATGCTATCTGCGAGGCAAAGACGGGCTAGCCAGCTAATTTGCCAGGCAAAGAGAGGAGGGGAGCAGCGGCAGGAAAGGAGCACATTTCTGGTCATTTCCTACTATTTGACCGCATATAATCCCCGGACAACACCTAACCTGCAAGCTACATACCTATGTGGATTCATGCTCGACGTGACACCGTTATTCCACAAGAAAAACGAGGAAAGATCCACAGATAAGTGCCTGGCGATGATCTACAGCTTCCCAGCAGAATCCACTGTCCTCCCTTTACGTCGAGTTACAAGCAGCTAGCAGCATCCGCCCTTCCGCCTCAGTTTGCCCCTTCAAAGTAAAAGCAAAAGAAGTTTAACTCACCTGTCAAAACTAAGAGATACAAGCCAACAAATAAGAATTTACTACGTCACCCTACAAGGCAGGCGACGCTTGGACCTTTTGTCTAACCTTACAGGCAGGTTAGGTACAGTGGTGGTGTCACGCTGGCCGAGTTACGTCAGCTAACAGTAACCTCTACGGCAACTTCTACCAAACAGGCTACAGACGTTATAACAGATTAGACTTCTGTATTTGGACAAAGCCATTTGAAACAGTATATTCTACTCAAGGGCAGCAAATAAAACAGAAGAGAAGAGTTTAGTTACCAGATGTGTTCAAGACCACCGCCAGTCACGCGACACTAGTGGTTCCCACACCACACACACTTCCGGGTTTCAAAATAAACCCAACATCACACATCACACACCCAGACTGTCTGTTTACTCACCAGACAATCACTTCAGCTCATTTACAACAATGCGTTATATTTTACAGTCTAGTGCCACAAAATAGTCTGAAGTGATAGTCTTATAACTAAATCCTGAAAGAATATTTAGTTGGAAAATTAAAAGCCCTACATTTCTGTGCTGTAAAGCACTATATATATTTTTTGGAATTCCAACTATTGCAATAGTCAAACACATACATCCATATATCTGTCAGACGAACAGCTGTACCAATTCCTCTTGTGCAATACAATGTTTAAAACATTTTGTTTTGTCTATAGATAGCAAAACTCTTATTTATCTTATTTAAACCTGCACCGGAAGTAGACGCTCATCCTCCAGTGAAACAAAGGATCGCTGTCAGTTCCGAATGACTATGGTTGTCTGTTTCCTCCGGCATGTAGGGCCCTGAATGACTGGGAGGCTTCTGACACCTAGCGGTGGCTGAGGTGGAACTGCAAGGAAAGACGTGATTTTCCATTTCTTGCACGGCTCTGTGGGGTTGTTAGATGGTGCTCAGCATGTTGGGAATGAGTGATTAATTGTTTGAGAGGACCCTAAATGAGTTGTAAAATACAGTACAGTATTTTCTTTAAAAATGAAAATTATGATCTCTGGATATTTTGAGTAATAACCAAAATGTCTCAAACCTTGCCTGTATAGATATAAATAAATGTCCTTCACTCCCTTTACTCCTGTTTACAATCCTATTTACTCAGAGAGATTGGGGGTCAGAGTAGTATAGGGATTGTTAGGTTCTCTTTTTTTTGAGTTGTTGATAGGAAAATAAACACTGGAATCTACTGCTGCGATTAACCACTAGAGGACACTCTGCTGCCAGCTGTAGAGCTTGGTATTGATTTAAACTCCACCATAAACATCACATTAAAGAACACAAATTAATGGTTGCCTGACCATAGATTTTGTCAACTCAAACTATTTTTCAGTATACCCATCATTAAAACTAAACCTATTCTCTCCATCTGTGCTCCAACTATCTTGGATTTACATGGGAAGGTCAGAGCATGCACGAGTCTTGTCGTCACAGAGCTGAGAGCGTGGGCAGAGGGGAGAAATATGTAGACAGAATCAGTCTCACCCTCTTTTTCCAGGAACTACGTATGTACACACAGCAGCATCTGCTGTCACTGCTTACATCTGAAGGATTTTCAGCTGTGTTTTAACTCGATGACTCCCAGTGTGGACTGTGGTGTTAAGTGAAACAGTGCTAGTAAAAGAAAATATGCTTGATTTCTTTTCTTGTTTAAGAAATATAATAAAGCACCAAGGGTGTAGTTTTAGCATGGATGGAGGTGATGAGTCCCCACCAATAATTAGATCCCCCCCCCAAAAAAATAAAACATAAAAAATAAAACAGATTTTCATTGGGTGCAGCAAGGTTTAAATTCTGTTGGAATCTTAGGTCCCCACCAACGTCAAAAGCAAATCTACACCCTTGTATACCACCAACACACTCTGTAAATGCACAGCGTTCTGCTCTTAAGTGCTCCGACGTCCATAAGTAGGGTTTGTGCTTACAGCCCAACACCGTGCAGGGTGATTGGCATTTTCAAGAGAACACCAAGATCTCTTTAGAGGGCCGCACAGCCCCCATGTGCTAGCCAGAGTGTATAAAGTGAAGTGTGTCAGCAGTTCCTGCATGATGAAGGCATTGATGCTATGGACTGACCTGCCCGTTCCCCAGACCTGAATCCAGTCAAGCACATCTGGGACATCATGTCTCGTTCCATCCACCAACATCACATTGCACCACAGACTGTCCAGGAGCTGACTGATGCTTTAATCCAGGTCTGGGAGGAGATCTCTCAGGACAACATCCACCGCCTCATCAGGAGCACGGCCAGGTGTTGTAGGGAGGTCATAAAGGCACATGGAGGCCACACACACTACTGAGCCTCATTCTGACTTGTCTTGAGGAATTTCCACTCAACCACTGTAATGTGATTTTCCACTTTCATTTTGAATATGGTTCCAAATCCGAACATTCGTGGGATAATAATTTTGATTATTTTGTTTGTTTGTTGTTTGTTTGTTTTGTTTATTTAATATTTTCAACTGCAGTATTTCATTCATTGAGATCTAGGATGGTGTTTTAGTGTTCCCTTTCATTTCTAAGCAGTGTATTTGTGTACAATAACGTTTGGAATACAGTTCTGTACAAAGCTGTGTCTCCTAAACGTTCATTTGAAGGAGATTTTATAGGAGTTTCTATGTGTATCAGTAATGATGATGAAATCTCTGGTCCTTGTTGAGCTTGATTGATTGTTGTGGTACAGGTGAGTGGGGGGAGGTGATGGCATCAGGTGACTGGCAGGCTGGAGGATGATTTTCCATTATATATAAAGTCAGGTGAACAATGCCGTATACTCCAATGGGCATGAACCTCCAAACACAGATATTAATTATTCAGATGACAACTATATTTCTGCATTTTCTTTGGTTTGTAGTTCTTTTAGTTTTGTTGTCTTTTTATTGCAGGTGTTCATCATTGAGTGTTTTTGAGTGTCTGCTAGTTTCCAGCATCATTAATCCTTTAAGATTATTTCCAAATAATACGTCTGCTTAAGGACACATGCATTTTGCTTTATATCCTTCCTCTGCTCCTTCACCTCATCTCTCTCCTCTGCTGTGGCCACTCGCATGACGTACATTGCTGCGTAAGTACAAGCCAAAGTGAATGAGGGGGATGTCAAATGATTAGTGAAACAAACCACTCCCCCTATATGTAAAACTGGAAACAGCAGACTGAAAGAGAAAAAGATGGGGGTCAGAGTAAAGACGTAGCAGCTATCATATGTGAGTGGTTGAAGAAAAAAAACAGGTCTGTTTATTTTCGTTTAAGCTGGTTAATTTAAAGTAAATGTTTGCGGTCCACCACCGAAATAAACCTGGAGGGCTGTGTGTGTGATTAAGAGTCTCAAGAGGTTTATATGCAAATGGCAGGGGCTTTGAAGGATATGAAGAAAACCCTCCTGCTGTATTATTATTCAATTTTCTATCAGCATCTTCACTCAGGTCAATGAGGAATTAGCCTCTTGTTATCTCCCTCATACAGTATGTCAAATGAGAGGTCAAAGGTCAACAGGGAATACACACTGCACAGTTAGACGCTGACTGAAGTTGGTTGCTACTCGAGACAATAACAGCTAAAATTTCATGCAAAGATCTTTGACTAAAGCCGCCGCCACAAAAACAGCTCACATTGTTTAAACAGCAGGTCTAAGCAGAAATTAGTGACAATAGCACATGTCCATGGGAATATTGTGACACTGAATGTGGTACTTCACATTAAACATTTGGGTAATTAGATTGATTGCCGTTGCTAGGCAGCGTATCTTCAGCATACATTGACCGATTTCAGCCATTCAACTGTCGAAACGTTTTTTCCAAAAATTATAGTTTTTCAAATATTAAGCAATTTCGGCGTCATTTTTAACATGGGAGTCTATGGGAGAGCCCTTCAAACAGGGTCATCTGCCAAATGTATCTCCTCCTACAAATTCCTGCTCTATCAAACTTGTTGATTTTTCATCTTTGTTTTGAAAGACAGAAGTATTGGAGAAAATCCTCTACACACCTCAGACTCATCGGTAATCAGCTTCCTGTAACAAGTATACACTAACTGAACAGGTGTACATCATGTACACCTGTTCAACTGCTCCTTTGCACAAAATCCAATCAGCCAATCACATGGCAGTAACTTGCACTTGCATAACATGCACTTCTGCATAGAGACATGGAGAAGACGACCTGCTGAAGTACAAAACGAGCAACAGAATGACTACTGGGGTCTTTACATACAATCATCTGCAGGGTTTACACAGAATGGTCTGAAAAAGAGGAAATGACTAGTAAGCAGCAGTTCTCTGTTGATGCCGGAATATGACACAAATAAACTAAGTGCTGCAGACGAGCATCTCTGAATGCACAACTCCACCAATGAAGCAAAAGGGCTACAGCATTACTAACTACACTTGGTGCTTCCTGTCATCTGAGGACAGGAGCCTGAGGCTCCAAGTCACACAAGCTCACCATTTGACCATAAGTGGCTGAAAAAATATTTTGATTTCTGCTGTCGTATTCAGATGGTCGGCTCAGAATTTGGTGTAAACAACACGAGAGGGAGGAGGATCCATCCTGCCTTGTTCCCGTGGTTCAGACTGCTGCTGGTTTCCTGGAACACTTTGGGCCCATTAGTACCAACTGAGCAAAGGCCATATGTTGTTGCTGACCATGTCCATCCATGTGCCATCTTCTGACACAAAGCTTGGATCATTTGAGCTGAGTTAGGATGGTTTGAGTTTCCTGGGAACAGCAGACAAAAAGCCTAATGGGGATTCTAAGAAGGCTCCAACTATAGAAGCTATTAAAAAAAAAACAAAGATCTAGATAATACTAGTGAAATCCCTTTAAAATAATTCTTAAGCACAGGAATATTTCCTTTCCATGAATAAAGCTGAAACAAATTGAAACACATATGGGACCCCACAAAGTCTAGTCTTGTTGGAATACCATCCTTTGACAAAAGCAAGCTGCTCTGTTTGTGATGTATATTGTGTTAAATAATTATTTATTAAAAACAACATTCCTGATGGCATTCGGAGGTCCGACCCAGTACCAGCAAGGTGGGCTTCATAAAGAGCCCTGAGTGTGTGTTTGCTGTTCCACTGTTCCAGTGCCAACTGTTCCAACTGTTGAGCCTCGTGTGTGTAGATGGGCTGTGACATGTAATCAATATTCACATGCACATGTCCAAACAGCTCTTTAGTCACTCTTTGCCCGATCGTACAATGCTCGCCTTACCAATGCTAATCTGTTTTTTCTCGCTGTATTATTGATCATTTTAGTATTTCTGTTTTGGTTGCTTCTCACCCAAGTTTTGTGTCCTGTATTTGGGTCAACTAGTCATGCTAAAAGCAGCAAGGCTAGCCACATTACTATTTACATTACTATAAGGCTGTATATTTGGTCATGTCAGAGATTTGACATGAGCCCAGACCGATGTACTTTAACACCGATTGTACTTTAACACTGCGAAGACCACACCCTTACACCAACTCTGTTTTTCACACTGAACAACACCATTCTCTAGAGGTGTGATGAGCAACACCAGGATCTGTTGTGTCCCACTGTGCCACATTACCTCAGACAGATCGGACCCTCTGACTACTGTCAGTGCATCTAACATTATTAAACTTTGGTTTCATGAATGTCTTAATCACACGTCACATCAACCAGCCAATAGTTTTGTGTGTTGCATTTCTGTGCAAATATAAAAGCCTGTCAGTTGGTAGGATTCATCACAAGAAGTCTGCTTTATTTATTAAGTGAATGGTAAACTGCAAATCAGAGCATTGTTGGAAACAGCCGCTTTTTTACATTGTTACTGTTTTGTTTTAGTTCTGTACCATGTTTTATTTATACTCTAAGATGTAGAGTGGAAAAGATTTGTTGTGTGCTTTGGTCCCCTCTGTGTTACTTTGTGTGTGTGTGTGTGTGGTGATGTGAGTGATAAGGGCGGAGGGGTTGAGGGGAAGGTCTGACTCCTTATCTGTTCCTTTGTTAAGATGACACGATTACAGTAATTGTTCCGGTCACTAATCAGACCGATGCAGAAGACGGTGTGTGTGTGTGTGTGTGTGTGTTTATTTTGTGTGTGATGATTGGCTGAAAAATAGGGATTTGCTGTTGCCTCTAGCTCAGTATATGTAACAGGTAATTTCATTTGGGCAACATGACAGTAGTCCATTAAGTGCAGTTGTTATACAGTTGTTATGTGTGTGGGCTACTTGTTTATTAGCGTGTAAAATTACAGATTTGTATTAATACATTTGAAATATTTTTGGAGTCATTCATGAGCATGGCGACAGCAATGACAATCCAGAGGGGACTACATGTTCTTTGTGTTTGTGCAGGGAGCAATAATGCGATATATTAAATGGTCCACATTCTGTGGACATTAACCAGCTTCTCTTGTTTCCGGCTCTGTCTGCAGCAGCAGCAGCAGTCGCAACAGGTTACAGGAGCCAGCTGGTGATTGAAGTGCTGCTCGGCCAAATTCCCAAAAGACCTGGGAAAATCCAGGCGGGATGGAGACATCATTGAGTGTTACCCTCCAGCAGTGTAGTACACTGACACATACACATAACCACACACACATGGTCCACAGTGCTTTTTTTAAAGATGTTGTCTCTTGTTGAACTTCACCTACTCTACTCTCACTCAATCAACAGCAAAACAAGGCTGTGTGAGATTCCGCTTGTGTCGAAAATCACTCCCTATTATCCCCCCCTAGGCATTTTAATGTCCACTATATTCTTCCAGTCTCCTACTTCATGCTTATTGGTCAGGGTTTTGTTCCCATAGACAGTATAGAACAGACTGTCCATGACGTCAGCCGTTTGAGTGTCTGTGGGAGGCTCTGACCATCACTGTGTTGGCAGCGTCACAATCCACTCCAACACCCAATAAAGGCAAAGAGGTGGAGCATGAGTGGAGCTGAGCAAGCAGGCGAAGGAAGTCACAGAAGGAACAAGTTGCTCTGAGTCAGCACCTGCCTGTCACTCACTGAGGTCACGCTTTTAGAGCCAGCCCCTAGAGGCTGCAGGATTAACTAAAATCATATGCATGGACTTTATGGAGCATGTTGGTAAGCATACTGTGCTAACAACCCACAATGCATTGCTCCACAACCGATGATGATGATTGTCAAAAGGGTCTGAAATCTCATTTAACTGTTCAGAACTGAGTGGACTATTGAGTGTCCATTAAAGAGAACAGTGAATGTGTGTAGGTCAGATACACCCATATAGTACTGTAAGAAAGCCAACTCTAAATTTGTCTAAAAATCAATCATTGACATTTCCCATTTAGTTGATCCGAGGACATAGTCATGACTAGTGTGATGTGATGTCATCCTGTCAGTTGCAAGAGATAAAGTAATGCATCAAAGTTCGTACATCTCCCAAACCCAAACCAAAAAACCTCAGCCAACCAAACCCTAATGGGATCTGAAATGGTTGCTTAATACAATTGTCTTTATTGCCTATTGCCTGCAGAGGGCATGGTGGGGGTTACAGCTGCAGTTAGTGCTGGGTGTGCACAGGAGGGAGTGGGTGGAGGTATGAGGCTAAAAGCCGAGCGCTGGTCAGGAGACAGTGGAGATTGCTCTTTATGGCTTCGGTGGCGTAGGTCCATGCCAGAATATGGCCGTCCATTACAGCGAGCTCTATTAGGTTAATGACTTTAGCAGCTTTATGGGCATGAGCTCATTACTTAGACAGGCCAATCTAATCACCGGCCGCGCCAGTGACCGTGGACAAAGCAAACTGGTTTGTGGGAAAAAATGGACCCAAGGGTTTTCCCTGTGCACCTCCTGAGATATTGTGAAGTGTGTTTAGCTACCCGAAGCAGGAGCAATATACATTTGCTCACATTCACACTTGCTTTATTACATGCATTAGTGTCCCCTAATTGTGTGCATTAGGGGTGCATAAAAGGGAACCTATCAATAAATAGCTTTGATCATGTGATAAATATAGATTTGTTTGCATGTTAGATAAATGTATGGTTGTTAAAATGTATCAGCCGTGGATCCCCTCCAACGGTCAGACAGGCGGTGATGGAAAACTGCCACAGCAGCAGCTGCAGCTGCAGCATCGACTCCTCCTGCATTGACTCACTGGCGTGATGCTTCCTGCGTCTGAAGTGTTCAATAGGGAGCTGCAGGAGTTTGTTTGGTTCACCTCACACATCAACCACAGACAGGGTTATTTTAAACTCTGGCTTTGATGGGGCACAGTGGTCTACAAGTTTGCTGAAGGAACAGTGATGGTGAGGGGAAAATGTAATTTCTGTTTACTATCTTCTCTAGTACCTTGAAATCAACTGGAGTTGCCAATTTTCCTTAAAATGTATGTGTTCCAGAGTGCATATTGTGCAGATATTATGCTTCACTGTGGAGTATCCACCTCTGTGTATTAGATTGACAAAGCATTGCCACTGATTCATCCACTCTCTAAACTGTTTAGATTCATGGTAGCAGGTGGCTTAACCTTCATAGGTCTACCAGGCACAAACAGCTGTGAAGGGCATCCTTTTTTAAGTGATCCATGTCGGCTGGCATCACTCAGTGTGGAGGAACAGTTCATTTACTCTGAGCCTCTCCTGGATTCTGAACTTTCACACCCCAGGCCCTTTGCAGCACTCACCGAGCAAGTTGGTGAAGCCCTGCTGCTGACTTGTAACTCTTCTTCCATGCTGAGTTAGTGCTAGCGGGTCACAGTAGCTGCAGAGCTCACTGTTTCCTTTGTAACGATCCATTTATCTTCCGCTGTCTGGTGTTTTGTCCACCACTGCAGAAGAATGAAAAGCCTCCTGAGCTTGTTTGATTAATTTGTCATATTAGGTTAGGCATTTTTAATGCAAGGCATATTTCTATCATTGCTTTTTTTCGCTCTGTTAATGACAAACTTAAATAAAAGTGAATGCAGCTTTTGACAGCATTGCATTCCTACTGAAATGACCCCAAACATTGTCTCAGCCCTCAAATTCAAGTTCTCTTGACCGTTTTTACTTAAAATGAGGATTTAACAGTAGATTTAGTGCTCTGCACTGTTCAAATTCATGCTGCTGCAGCTGTGTATGTGTGTGGCATTATGCGTGCTTGCATCTGTGCATGATTATAAGTCAGTGTGCATGTTTGAGTATGTGAGACAGAGACACAGCAGCAGTAGTGAAGTGTCCAGGGAACACTGGTAGATAACAGAGTGTTTCTGTTCTCCGCTCTACTGAATACCAATCACTTTCTTTTCAGATAAAGCCCACAGGAATGAAAATAGTCTGGTGAGTGTGTGTGTGTGTATGTGTATGCAGGGGCGTGTGACAAAGAACCATTTACTGTTTTAAAAGTCTGCCATTAAATATTTCTGCAGTTTTGCTGATCCAGCTGTCCTTGAGTCACTTTTCTCATCTTGGTTTGGCTAAAAAAAAACCTCTCACAAACCATTGGGTTGAGAATCTCTTAGTCCCTGATGCTTTGGCCTGCTGTTCACATCCAGATTTCATAGCTAATGGTTCTGACCTCTATTAGTGCCCCTTTCCTTCACTTGATCACCTCTTCCATCCTCCTCCAGGTATCGCTCACCTCCTGTTCTGCTTCTTTTGCTTTTTTACACTTTGTACTTAACTACCTGCTCCTCCAGATCCAAAAAAAGGAAGACACTTACTTTACCAACACTTACCAAATGTGAGGTTTTAAATTTTATTCTTCATGATTGTATCAGCATTTCCTCTTTTATTTTGTAATATTCACCCTTTCCTGCCCTGATGCATTTCACCTGTATGCACAGGAGGATCCAGGGACTGACTTTTCAACTCTGCAAAAATGTAATGATGCCATATTAATAGGACTATATCAACTTCATTTTTTGGAATGAATCAGTGCAAAAACCTAACATTAGTAAATACATATTTAGGAAGTTGTTCTTAGAAACTGATTAGTAGAAACAGACATATTTAGTTAAACCCCATGTGGCAGGGGAGCAGATGATCCACCATTCTATCATCAACTAACACATCCTCACAAATCCTCCCAGAATCCAGCTGCCTTTCAAGGTAAGTTTACAGTTCATGTGTCACATGGGTGAGCTGGAAATGCTCATCTAATTCAATAACGCAGGGATTTCTGGTGGTCTAATGACATTTTGATTCTGAGGGGGAATAATACAGGCTAAAAAAGCCTCCACACTTAAGGCTGGTATCATTGTGTGAATCATACTGGGAAATAAAAAAAACAAAGAGCCAGGAGAGAGGTGAAGAATATAATTGCTAAGATTGGTCATGGTAAAGACTATAGTCCATGTACAGACTGCATGATAGCTGCTGACACTGTGAGGAAGTCTAATATTCATGGGACTGTAGCTGACCCCTGGAGGGGGGAGGGGAAGGGGAGGTTAATATGATGATTTGAGTGGAACTTTAAAACACTCCTAAACTGAGCTCTAAGCTCACACACACAGCTGTTTTTTGTGGCTTTCACAAAGTAAAGCCAGATTCCCCCTGAGAAGAGTTAAGGTAAACCTGCCACCCAAAACCTCCACCCCAGCTTATTAGAGACCTTCAGCTCTATCATTGTTATGCCTCCATCCAGACAGGGAGCTAGCAGGAATGCAACAGACCATTTGAAATTCCCCCCATTTCTCTGCCTCAGCCTCCTCCCCTTTTCATATTCATCTTGTTTTCTCCATCACCGATTTGCTAGATTACTGACGCTCTGATCATCGACCACCCGATGACTTCCTGCTATAAATTATAGGCATTGTATTGAATTTCCAGCATCTTCTTGGCTATCTGTCATCATTAAACTCCTTAGGTGCAACGAGCCATCGCAAGACAGTGATGGAGAAATATGTTTATTCAATCATTTGCCAATGAGATGATGCTGATGTGGCCATCACGGTGTGACTTTTAGAGGCTGACAAATCTGCCTTTGTGGTGGAGGTGGGATTGAAGCCTAATTGGCTCTAGCCTCAATATATTCTGTTAAATTAAGCCAGTGATGATGAAGAGAGCAACAAAAACTATCTGAGGTCATCACTGTTGGCACATCAGTCAAGGCCATGAGATGAAGTGACCTTAAGGGGCTATATGATCAGATGAATTGATCAGGATCAGGGCATGCATGTCAGTATTGAGCAATGGATTTTAAAAAACCATTCAAATCAACTCCATCATTCACTTCTAGATATATAAATTGTCTCCAAAGTAATTTGTGTGATTTAATTCAATGACAAATCAAATAATATGACTTGACTGTCGTAAACTCTTCCACAAAATAAAAATTAATGTGATTGCAGCTCAGCAATAATAACACAGTGCAGGTCTTTAGATTTTTCACATGCTGCTGCTTTAGAAGAGGGATACCTGGAGCATGAAGAGTTCCATGAAAGGTGGTGGAGCAGAAGTCAGACTGATCAATGTACAGAAATACAGTTTTAATTTGACTATTTAGTATTTAGTTCAAACTAGATAGAAGCACTGGGATGTGATGATAGTTAAAAGATCTGTTTTTCAGGGCTCAAGAACATTTCATTTGAAATAAAACCATAATTGGTGCATTAAAGCTCCAACTGTCAGCGCTAGTTTGATAGAGCTTATATCAACAGAGAAATAATTGTGTGGGAGATACAACCCATTTAATCTTATAGTTATGAGCAGTAATCGACTGCTGCAAGTCTATGCTTATACAACACTGATCAAAATCTTAGGACCAAGAAAAAAGTATTCAAAATCTGCCCTGATGGATCGAAACCAGGTCGTACGCAGAGCCTCAGGAGCAAGAGACAAGAAAAAATCTGGAGGGCAATTTATTTTTATTTCACTGAAACAGAAAGAGGCCTTTAGAAGTCAGAATCTGCAGAAAAATCTGGCTTTCATGTCATTATCTGCCGGGCATTCACAGTGTAAAGACTTCCTGAGGGCAATAAAGGCTTTGTGTTTTTCTCCATGGCAGGACTGTTGATCTGCACAAGCAAGGCCTCTCCCAACGGGCCATCGCTGCTGAGGTTGTGAGACAGTCATTTTAAATTTCCTGAGGGTTATGGAACCAAAAAGTTAAGTGGTACACCTAAGAAACTGAGCATTTGGATCCAAGGAGCTGTCTGTGAAGACACACATTGAAATTATTCAAATTAAAGCCCTCGCTGATGCTGGCTGTATCCCAGTAAGACGGCATCTGCCAGACAAGGGCTTCTAGAACAAAGAGCATCTTGTCTTGTCAGTGTGCTAAAAATAATGTACAGCAAAGCTTTAGTGTCTGTGAAGTGAACAAACAGTTGATCAGAAGTGATGGTGGAACCATTAGTCTTAATAGGAAGCACCTCAATTAGATAGAAAAAATGGCAGCAGTCTGCAGCTGAGAGGAAGGGGGCAGTCACAGTAACCTTTTTGGCATCTCAGAGGGTAGGGAAAATGACATGGTCTGACACCTTACTGCATGAATCACATCTGTGACATTTGGTCCACAGAGAGGTTCTCACATGTGGTCTAGTGGCTAGTACAGGCAAGAGGACAACGACATGACAAAGAAAAAAGAAAAGTTCAAGATTGTTTGTTCAGCACAGAACAGTTGCTCACCTCCTGACGCACTGCACCTTCAGGCTGTATACTCGGCCTGTTTGATCCTTTTTGGTTCAAATGAGTATTGTATCCATGTGGGTTCAACTTATGTGAACTTGTTTTCTGCCATATACATGCTGGCCTTGTATCTTTTTTTAAAATCAGTCTCAAAACTTCAAATCAGTGCATTGCTCTTTCAAGACATATAACAAAAAGAGCCCATACGCCTCCTTCAGCGCCCCACCCCCCCTCTGAACCTGCTTCTTATTGAAGCTTTGGTGTAAAAGTCAATGAATTGTTTTAACCAAATCTCGATTGGATCAGGTCTCTCAGCGCCTGGCAGGGCGAAGATAAGCCCTGTTATCTCTTTCCGACAAATCTGCAACCTCCCTCTGTCCTCCCCATGACTGGACCGGAAGAAGGAGAGAGAGAGTGAAAAGACTGGAAAAAATACATCACCAGAGATATGATAAATAATGGTGGTAACGATGTTATAATGCCGAAGTATGACCATATGGTTAAATGAATATCGAAAATGCAAATTCATACATTAAAAATCAAACAAAATAAAAAAATAATTTCTCTAATATTAGGAGTATGGTGAAGAACAAAAGGAAGGGAGCAGAAAATGGAGCAGAGGCATGCTAAAGTATTGACTGCTAACCTTTGGAAAATTAAAAGTCTTACTTTTACTCTAGAAAACCAGGAGTCCAGACATTGACGTGTGTTGGATCTTGTCATTGATTGTCTGTGTGGTGACAGTGACCATCATGTCTGGCTGGTCACATGACCAGGCTCTCTGCCTTCATGCTTCATGGACATGATTGACTGATGAGCCTTTTACAAGGGAGATAAATTACCCAAAGTTGTTGAAGTCAAACATTTTACATTAACACTTATGTATAGATGCATAACTTGTGTATTTTTATTGGGGGAGGGGGGGGGGGGGCAATCTGCATTGACTGATTTTTCCTCTTGGCTTAAAAGTAATACTTTAATATGCTGTTAACCAACCAGGTGCTAACGTTGCTCTGCTGTGAGGGTGGTGTACACTGGCTCTATTTCAGCTTTTCTTTTTATGAGAGGAATGTACCAAACATACGAATCTGAACCTAAATAAGACTCTACCACAATAGCGCTTCATTAGGGTTTAGGATTCATTGTCAACATGCACCTTGCACTATTAATTTGTGTACTCATAAAGAGTGATGCTGGTAATTCCTCTAAACCCATCGCTTTTAGTCTGGGCTTCCTCTTTACTTTAGTAAACTTTCTGCTTTGGAGTTCTCTTCACCAAAGTGTCCACACAATTAAATAGTCTCTGAAATATCTTAATTATATTAAACTGCACTATTCAGTATTTAAGCATCTTGTAGAACATCCTGACCTGAATAAACAAGAATCTTGATATAGGATAATGCTGGATGAAATTCTGTTCATGTTCAGTTGAAAGGAGCTCGCTCATTGATACTATGTCCCATAAATTTAAGATGGACTGTTTTAGGTTGACTCCAGCTGGCAAAGTGAGGTGAATAGATGCTGGTGCGGGACTTGTCGTCATGGTAGCCAGGTTTAACCAGAATCATTGAATATGCATTCAAGAAATTTTTTCAATGGTGCAATTTAACTCACAACAAGGTTGTTGCACAAAAGACATGATGTGGTTTTCTTTTTAGTTGTTTGGAAGCAGGCTAAAATTAGCATCTGTTGTGGTTCTGTCTAATTTACTGTTTAGCTATCAGCCATTTCCCACAGGAAAAGTCTTAACGAGTATTTAATTAATGACATTGATTCATTTGGTGGATGGAAATCTGCTCTTCGGATCAAACACAGAATTGTCTCATTGTTTCTGAGTCACTTTAGACACTTTACATTTCTTTAAATCCTGTGTTTTTTTTAACAACCTTCATATGGATCAGTGAGTTACCTTTGTAGGAGGCACCTCTGTCTCCGTGGTGTTGTTTGGCATAATTAGCGATCAACTGGCTGCAGTCAGCTCCACAATACAACCTAATTGCTCATTTAGGATTTTGTATCTCTTTTCAGATTGCCAAAACATCAGTGTGCAATCAGGGGCGGCCATTCGATGAGGCGAGGCAAACAAGTCAGAACTGTAGAGACCATCATTACTGTGTGGGTGATCGTCTGAAGAAAACGGAGGTTTATTTGCCCCGTTTAGTTTGGTCTCAGAAGATGGAAGAGATTGTAACTTTGAACTGAAGGAGATACGCATCTGATGACTCTGTCTCTGCTCTCATTATTACATACTATCTGCCCTCTGTTAATTTGATTTGTGTGTGAGCTGATTCCATATGATTTGATCTGAGCCAGACACAGCTCAGTTGACTCATGTCACATTATTTCATTTTTTTTTTCTAAAAACCAAGCTACCACCACTAACGTCAGTGTTAATTACAACACTCTTCATCATCTTCGTACAACCGGAAAGGGTAAATTTATCATTTAGTTCACTTTGATTTCTTCAAAAAGTAGTTATGTGAGCACTGACAAGCTACTAAAAAAGCATAGTCTTTGCATTGAAGTCATGTCACTAAGCCACTTTAGGGGATCAGAACTCACATGGCTGCTCTGCATGGGCAATTTTGTTTTCATTTCCAACTTTACTCTCAGCATGTGAATATTTACTGATGATTCTTTGAAGTGCATCAGGAAATATTGGGCGGGTGGGCAATGAACCTGTGACGTTTTAATTATGGCACAGTCATGTGGATTATTTGACTAAGCTGCTCAGATTGTTATCTACTAATGAACCACTGAGAAGAGACAAACACAATAATGGCCTATTGACCTCCAGAGGGTTGTTTTCAATGCAGCAGCAACCTCTGTCTTAACAACAATTTGCCTCTTTGATGGTGGCGACTCTGTACTACGTCACTTATCGGCATTTCTTAGAACCTTTTTCCATTGAACAGTATTGAAAACAGTAATACCACTTGTGTTGAAGCAGCCAGCTAACCCTTGTTTTCACATTGTTTCTGAATTGTTCAATAAAAACATGATGTTAAAAAGCGCTTCCTGCTGTTACATCTTGAGTTCACATTTTTTTGTGCTAAGCTACAATATCTGCCTCCAGCTTGACTATAAAAGTGCATTTTCAATCAAGTCTTTTCCTCTAAAGACAATAAGAATTCCTCTCATGGCTTGTGTTGCTGAGTGTGTTTGTGTACACAGACAGAAGAGGGGGGTCCAGTTTTTTAGATATGATCTTGCAGAGCTTCTGTTGACTGAAGGAAACGAAACATGGACACAAGCTGAGGCAGGAAACGCCACAGAAATAGTAAACTAACCCAATGCTGCTCCTCATGAGGAATGACCATTCAAAAAAAGCTATTGACTGTAGCGTTCCTGTTGAATGCCACCTATAACACCTAAAAGTGTGAGTCCAGTGTGATCCCCCTGTGCCTCTGCATGCAGCTTTAGCACACCTCTAAAAAAACTGTAAAAAAATGTGCAACCACAGGCTCTGATGTGCAATAGTTATTATAAATTAGACTAGATGAAGGTTGCCTGATTTCAAGTCTCAGTCGCCTGCTTCCTGTAATCGTGCTGATCAGTGAATGAGTGGGTATCAGAGTTGTTTTATGTTCCTTCCTGTTTGCATGCAGGCGACTGTTAAAATAAAAAATATGAAAGACTTTTACGATGTTATGTAAATCACTGAGATAGCTGGCGTTTGTTTTCAGTCAAGCATGCCTCGTTTCAACTATCGATTTTACACATTTGGTTTCAACAGAGCTTCAATCTACTTGCTGTAAATGAACAAAATGGAAACTAAAGGAGTGTGAGAAGTCAAATGTAATCAGATCATTGTCAAATCATGCCTGTTCACAGGGAAATGGAAAAGAGACGTCACAGATTAAGAATTTACAAAATACAGACGCACAGCTTTTCATTCAGCTGCTGCTTGATATCATGATTTGTCTCACTGTTTCATGTCTTTTTTACTTACTCAGGTGTACCAGGTCTGAACTTGTAGCCCATCCAGTATTAGAACTGCTCATATTTTAGCAAAGGCAGGCAAGATATTTCATGATAAAACAATGAATGGGTATTAATTGTATTAGGGCCACATGAACATCCTTTCTGTGTCTCTGCTTATCCTTATTTATTGTGATTGTGACAGTTCCTTGTGTTTCCATTTTCTCTCTTCCTACGTCAACAGAGAACAGACGCATGGCCAAAGTAAAGTAACCCTAATCAGAGACAAACAGGACTCATCCTCCGGATAATGAAGGCCGGACAGACACATAATAAGAAACTCTCAAACGCACGCCTGTCATGATTCTTTTGTTTCCAGCACTGTTTTTTGTTTGCAAGCAGAGTGACAGTAATACAGTCCTGCCACTGCCTGAAGAGAGGTTGGAGGACATCTGACTGTCACTCCCACAACATGGTGGAGGCGTGACAGCCAAATGTCCTCCAAACTCTCCTCAGAACATCTCTCTACACATTAAAGATGATGTTTTCTTTATAAGGACACATGCTGTGCTATATGGGTGTATTATAGGCTGTTAGGACTTTAAAGTGAAATTTCAATCCTTCTGCTCACAGAATGGACACAATTCATATATGTTTGTGTTTTGTCATTAAATCTATCAGTGTTGGAACACAAGCAGTGAAAAAGTGAACACTTCAATGATTTTTCTGCGCACAGATCTTCCTTCATTCAACCATTTTCTCCTGCCTGCTCCCCTCCTTCCTTCATTTTTTTTCACCTTCCTATCTCACTCCTTCCCATTTCTCCATTTATTCCTTTCTCATCCTACCTTCTGTCCTTCTCTACTCCTTTTTTTACGTTCGTTTCTCCCTCCCTCCCAGATCTCTAACGCTTCCCATCATACCCTGCCCATCTTCTTACCTCCTCCCTGCTTCTCTGTCTTCCACCCTTGTCTCAAATGAAAAAGGGACTTTTGAGAGAGAGAGGGAGAGAGACAGAGAAAGTGAGAGAGGGAGAGAAAGAGAGAGAGATAGAGAGAGAGAAAGTGAGTGAGAGAGAGAGAGAGAGAGAATCAGAGGGGGAGGTTGAAGTGGAGGGGTGGGTCCCTATAAGAGCAGCTGCCTCCAGCCTCCACGTAGCCAGAAAAACCACGCTGACACAGAGTAAGGGAAACATACACTGACGAAACTGCAACCTGCACCCGAGGGATCCCCCCTACAGGCACCCACAATCTTACCCCCAACACAGGTAAGTGGACCCCAGGTAGGAAGACGAGGAGGGAGGGAGTAGTGGAGGAAAAGGAAACAGTTTGACCTCTGACCTTTGATAGAGAATGATTGTTAAATTTATTTTGGTCAGGTAGAAGCCGCCCAAACTTTTTGGAGAGGAGGATATAATTGTACATCTTTTTTTTCCTCTGTAATGTTGCCTTTATGATGATGCTGATGCAGCGTTACGTTTTACAGAAACAAGTGGAGAGAAGGGAGAAAATAAGGAAACTGCTGATACTCTTGTGTGTTTTCATCAGTCTTGGTCCGTCTCTGTCTCCATCACCCACACTTGGTGGAGCATCCTAGGATCCTTCTTCCTGTTAATGTTGCAGTGCACTGACCTCCTGACCCCTGAGCCCCTTAGTGAGTCCACTAAGTGGAGTGACACTGATCAAGGAATTTAAGGAAGTTTGTTAACCTCTGTGACAGACAGGAGGTGTAATGACAAAGTGAGTCAGGTTAAGCTGCCACTTCTGTGTTATGGAGTCAGTTCTGTTGTCCTGTGATGGCCACAGTTAGGTACTACCTGACTGAGTGAAAAAAGGCAAGCAGAGATATGTGTGAGAGCATGAAGTGAGGAGGTTGTATAAGCACGGCACATGCAGTTTGTTTTGTAAGTGTGTTGTAGAGGGAGGGAAAGGTCATAAATTGCTGGTCCTGATTAGTCATCATTAGGGCCTGATTTACTGCTGCGCCCTGGTGGCTTATACGCGCGCGGTTGATGGTAGCATTTACACTGTAGCTTAAGACCCAGAGTAATGAAAGGTAATTTGGATGAGTGCCTGTTTAATCAGGTAAGATTTAGCACATTTTATCAGGATTATATTTAGATCTTCAAAGTCTTAAGGTCACATAGTTTTTAATGTCAATTTGAGACTGATCTTCTCATCTTCAGGTTAATTATGACCAAAAACATGTTACGTGTTGAGCTTTCATATTAAAATGTAACACTGTTTGGAGTTCACTGTGGATGAATCTCATGTGCGATTTGTTGAGGCCATCAAGACCCCGGAACCCAGACTGAACAAGGAAACAATGTCCAGCGCATGGAGAGGGCTAAAATCTAAAAGCCAGTAATATAAATGGATTTTAATGATTATATATAAAACATCTGGCCACATCTGGATTTTAGATTTGACGCAGACTCCTGTGCTGTTTAAGTGTGAGCTGTAGTAATGAACCTGGTGAATGACACTGATTCAGCTGGATCAACATGCATAATGCACTGTTATATATATTAAAATATAATAAAAAGTAATAATGGTATAGTGAGTAATAGTTAGTAGGTAGTATTTATAAAAGTAGTTGTAAAGTATTTGTACGGGCAGCCACCTTCTGAGGTGTTTCTAATAATATTATTCTCCTCATGGCTTTAGGCATTTCTCTGTAAACTCATTACTAAGAGGTGTCTGCTTCAGAAAACCTTTATGAAGTCAATAACAAACTCTCTCTCTCTTTTCTATTACATAGAATAATTAACCAAATGCCTGTGTGTAGCCTGAGGCCCTTCTTTCATTTGACCTTGAAGAAAACTTTATCAACAAAAAGGCGCCGCTCAAAAATGGACTCTTTGAAGTGAGCTCTCACAAAAATGTTTTTCTCCAAAAGCTGAAACTCATTGATAGGAACTGAGTAAGGAAGTGTATTCATCAGTTTATTTATTATTTGGTGTGTGTGTGTGTGTGTTAATCCAAAAAAAAGCAGGAAATACTCAACAGATTTAAGAGGAAAATAAGAGGCTGCCTTCTCTCATCAGAAGAGACTTTGAGACCTGGTTTGATTGAAATTCACCAGGGGTCTTTATGTTTTGGTAATGGTCACTGGCCTGGTAATTCATGGGACCTCGTTCTGTGTTCTGAAAGTTTAAATTTGAAAGTTTCATCATTTCAGAAGAAGCTGGAGCTCTGCTTTGTAGCTGATATCTGACTTCAAAATGCCCAAAACACCAGAGACACATTACCTTTGGTGAGGAATGTTTTGTGGGCATTTGTATTGTTTTCCTGCTTGTGGCTGATGAGGTGACAATGACATGGGGGTCTGAGAGAAAGAGATGAGGTTTCAAGACCCACTGTGATAGAGTCTCAAACCAAAAACTCATCTTTCAAACTGGTGTGGCCAGTCTCTTTAGAGGCAAAGGGTAAAATCGTCTTCATTTTCATCATGCGAAGAATCTACCACAAGGTCTGAAGGAACAAACAACACAAAAGTCTTCTTTTGCCCCCCCCCCCCCCCCCCCCCCCCCCACCTACCCCACCAACCCAGATTTAACCATTTAACCCCCTACTTAGACACATGTGCAGTAAATGGTATCTATATATGAAGAAAATAAAAACTCAGCTGTATAAAAAGTAAGAGCAAACCAGCTGTATATTATCCTATTTTCAACATTAATCTTTAACAAAAAAAAGAAAAAAGAAAAATACACTAAGCATCAAGAGCACTTATTGAGTTGCATCCCCAACTCCAAGGTCCATGGCTATGAGCCTCATGGCTAAATCCATCCATCCACCCATCCACCCATCCATCCATCCATCCATCCATCCATCCATCCATTTAATCCATCTCCTTTCCCTCCTCACTATCAATGTATTCATTGGTTCAACAACGCAGCACACCTCATTAGCCTTATGGATAAACTCCCTTGACCCCTGCAAACCATTCTCAATCGATGGCTAGAAGGAGGAAAACAAGGAGTGCAGGAACACAGGTCACACAGCATCGTGCCCGTGCTCGGCTCGGCTCGGCTGCAAACAGCTGCACATTTATGCAACATGTGGTGTTAATCCAAAGATACAATGATCTAACCGCAGTGGGGTCCCCGTCTATTCCTTTTGTGCTGAGAGGATTTCACAGATCCTTCTTTATGTCTCTTTGCCTCCCCCCAGTGCTCCTCCCCTCTGATTCTGCACTGAAGGAGGACTGACTCCTGTCAGATGCAGCTGCTTTAGCAGCCCTGATCTTTCTTCAGGCTCCTTAATTTTAGTCTAAGACAAGTCTAAGAACTAAAGAATACATATTTGCAGGCAAAACTGGAAGCTTTGCATCTTGTGTCTTTGACCCAAGATGCAGCTGGATTTGATGCGTTGAGTCAGCCATGCAGCGACCCTGCATCATAGAAAAGATGCTTCTATGCAAATATATAAAAGAAGGATGTGACGGGATGACTTTTACTATTAATTATTAATGAGTAGACCTCATCACTATGAGTCCAAACATTTGCATTTAAATCAACTTTTTTTTCTATAACCTAACAAGGCTCTATGATGCATCACAGACTCAACAAGATTTCAATGGACCAAAACTATTTATTTGATGTATGAAATAGAGAGAGAAATAGGGGTGTCCTGTTATGATCACTGATGGCTCTGTGTGTGTGAGTTCACCTGGCAGCAAATTCATATTATTAGTAAAAATGCGTAACTTTCTATTGGCAGAGGACAGATAAATAAAGGTCAACACTAAGACATTACAACACACCACCTCATCTTAACGCAAAAACAAAAAAATCTATATGAAATGGGCCCAGCGTGACCTCTCTTCAACTACATGTGAGCCGCCTCTTAACCATTAATCTACGTCAGGTGATTAGATGCATTGAGAAAGGAAATTGATTTAGCTTAGTGTGCCTGCCTGTAATGGATTCAGCTGCCATGTCGCACACAGTCTGATTGACAGTAAGAGTCTTTTAAAAACATTAAAGGTTTTCCTCTGAATGCTCCTTATAACAAGAAATTTGTCCCAGTCGGCAGACACTTCTGTGAGCATCTGTGCAGCTGGTTATACACCTCTGACCAGGACACAACGAGCAGGATTATAACACATGATGTCTTCTGCTAAAAAAAAACAGTGCAGCTACTGTGTGGGCATTGGTTTTGATATATTCTTACAATAGAACATGTATTAAGTGTTACAATCATAGATCCTTTACATGTGCAGAGAAATCATTTTACATAGGATTGAAAAGCTTTAGATCATAGCAACTTTTTTAACCAAAAAACTAAGAGAATAAGAGGAGAGAGGGTGTGATAGGGTGCAGTGGTTAGCACTGCTAACTCCCAACAGGAGGGTTCCTGGTTCTAATCCACATGCAATTTGCATTTCCTCATCATGCCTGTGTTAGTACCCAAGCTTCCTCCCACAAGCCATAGACATGCTTGTTAGGTTATTGTTAACCCTTTGATGGGTGGGTGTTATGTTCGCTAAGAATAATTACTTAAAGGGGAGAGACTTTGATAAAAGCAGAGGTGACGACAGCATCTGTGGGTTATTCATATAGATTTAATCAGCGTGATTGGTAACATAGATCCGCTGTTCCTAAATTGTGTCAAATCAATGACCACTCTGCCAGTTAAACATCAATACTAAAACAAAGAGTGCAGTGTATTTTGAGTGGGCCATGGACAAGTTGTCAATCAAAGTGACTTGTCTGACAGATGAAGTACTCCAGCTGCGGGCAGACGACTAAGTAACAATTAATTACCTGTCAAACTGACTCGTCAACTGACAATACCAGCATCACAGTTACACTCTAATTACTCATTGTTTGACTGCCTTCTTTGATATGCCTGTCCACTCTCCTGTGAGGGCTGGAAGCCACTTTTTTTAAAAAAATACATTGAAGTCTACACCTAATGAAGATGTTTAAACATGTGAACACTGCTCCTTTAATCCTCTATTTGAATTTAGGAAGTAGTGCAACGACCCCATGAACTGTGTTACTGTTTAAAGATGGTCCAGTTGCATACAATGACATTATGATATCTGCATAAGTTTATTCGATTTTATAGTGTATGAATAAAAATAATGAATTGAAAAAGTAGCAGCCGTGCACTGACGTGAATGTGACAATACAGTACAGTCATTACGTCATTTATGCAATAATCTGCTGTTCAGCTTTTTAAAATAAAACCCCACTCCAACACAGATCCACACTGCTCCTTGGTCAACCACGCGTAAATAATCCGGCTTTAAGTCGTGCTTCGGGCTGCCAGTCATTTATTTTTTTAATTCATATTCTTGATGAGAAAATGGCAATAATGGAGAAAAATAACATTGGAAACAGCTGATAACACGGTGTGAGAGTTTCTGAGGCCTGTGCTGAGAGTGACCAATCAACTTCACAGTTAAGCATTTCTCTAACTTTAACCAAAGCCTACTTTTTTAACACCTCACATTTTAATCTACAAGATGACTGTGATGCCTCTGTTGCATTTTTTTCAATAGTAACCTAACAGGTTGAAAGATACTTGCAAAATTGCTTTCCTTTCATTTGAGAGATGGTCTTAATCATCATCTACTGGACTGTTAGCGCTCCATCAGCGGCGCCTCAGTGCAGCCTCGCACAGTAATGACTTAATTAACTGGTTTATTTAGTGGTTAATCAGTTAATTAAAAGCAGAATAATTTGGTTTTAAGGGCTCTCAGGAGAACCTTGCTGATACAGGTATAAAACCAGACAGAGGATCAGTTGTTGAGAAATCCAATTCATTTCACTGTGCTTTTAACTACATAGTAATTTACAGAGGAAAAGAGATAAAGACGTTCACTGCACATCCTGTGTGTACACTCATATTCATAATATCCGGAGGAAGCCCTGGGTATCTGGCTTGCCTGAGCAGTGTAGATAAACACAGTGTAGTGGTAGCAGCTTTGTTCAGAGGGTCAGCTGGTCCAAAATCAAACGTATTGCAGCGTCATTTCCTAAATTATTGCAATAACTTTGCAGTATTACAGCTACAATCATGGCTAGCTTCACAGTGGATCAAAAACCCCAAGACTGAATAACATCTGGATAGTGTCTGCAATGGGAAGGTGGAGCATTCACTCCCATGCCTGCACCTCAGCATGGCCTTCATGCTGCTGATGTTAGACTTCACTGATAGCTCAGAATTCATGGCACACGTGTGTTTGGATCCTCAGGCCGCACCTCAGTAGGCAGAGACATAAAGACAAGTGATGTGACGCCACTCTCCTTCATGCATTGTCCTCCTGTTTTTGGAAGACAAGTCAGCACAGAGGCTGTGACAGGAGGATGGTGAATGAGATGCATGGTGGCCAAATGAACGCACGCAAGCTGTTTTGTCTGAATCCACTACCATCTGCTGATTGGACCCTCCCCATATATGGGTCTATATTCCCACATTTTTTGTCCTTCACAGACAAACCTGTGGCTTTTTTTCCCTTCTCAGACTTGACACACTTTATCATTTACACACAAGAAGACACATTAATTTTGATTAATTATGTTTTTTTTTAAACTTTAGATAAAGTTCGGAATGAGCTGTACTGCAATTACACTTTTTAATTACACTGAATAAATTCAAAATATTTTTGAGAAATTATTTAAGTGTATAACTGAAGACAAATTAGTTTTAGGCATATCATTTTAATAGATAATGACAACATACAGCAGAAAGGGCAGTGTTTCAGCGGCTCGTTCTGCATACAATATGAACATGTGGATGTGTGTGAGCTGGTGTTGTGTGTGTGTTTGAGTGAGTGTGTGTGTGTGTGTGTTTGTCAGCAAGAAACAATGACTCAGTTTGTTGCCAGAGGCATTAATTGAGGCATCAATTAAAGGAGTTAACGAGTTTGTTTAATGAGATGAAAACTCCGGTTGTGTTTCTGACGTCAGACTCACCAGACTGGGCTCTTCCAAACACAATAAGGTCAAACCATTTTATTTTACTTACTTTCTTTTTCCTCTTGTGTCCCATCCCTTTTACTTCACTAACTCGTGTCTGCGTCACTTCCGTATTTGCTGCCTGTGTGTGTGACCTTCATACATATATACATGCAGATCACATGACGCATGTGACCTTCAGTTCTAAGTATGGCTATTGATCGCTAGTATGATTTACTAACATGAGTAATTTATTGCCACTACTACCCAAACACTCTCTGAGTATATTCTAAGAAATGCATTTGCTGTCTTGGTTAGAGTAACAGAATTAGAATTACATTCTTTTACATTTAGGTTAGCTTAGCAATTGGCTTTAGCACAGGAAAAAGACTTCAAATATGGCAACTCCTTGTTGGGGTAGCATGCATCATCACGAGACTAAAATGTCAGTAGTAGAGTAGTTTGGCCTAATTTTTCCCCACTAAACCCTTCCACTTGGTGCCGAACTTGATGGTTTATAAAATGCAACATACATGTGTTTTTCATTTTAGATGAATAATTTGTTACCGTAAGATGTGCAAACATCCACAGACTCTCTGTGTTAGACAGCACAGTCACACACTGAAAGACAAAGTAAAATATGACGGGATTATAGGCCTGGTCAGAGCAGATGGCCTGAACATGTGTATTTGCTTGGTCTCTGGTTGTGCAGCAGACGGTGGGACCATGAAGACTGTGGTGGCTCTGCTGCTGCTCTGTCTGTGCGATCCTGGACGGAGTGACTGCCACACAGACTGCCTGTCCTGCAGCAACATCCTGCCCAAACAGCTCAATTTCAACACCCTGGTAAGGAGCCTAAACTCACACACACACACACACACACACACACATTGGTAAGCAAATTAATAAACAAAATAGTCTTCAGTCACACACACACAATCTCAGCACTGGAACTCTCTTTGGTGATCAAATAAATGTGAACCTTTCACCCCACCTTGTTGTGTTCATCCAACCCCCCTGACTGTCTCTGACTCAACAAATTACCCTTTTGGCATTTGAGTTTTAATTTGTTTTGGCTAATTGATTCCTGGGGATAGATGTGTGTTTCTCCTCGCTGTGCTTATGCCTGCTGGTTATTTCTGTCTGATGACACGTCTGCTTCTCAGACATTTTTGCACGAAGCAAAATCACCAAATGTCTTAGAACCTAAAGCTTATGAACTTTTGTGTTAGCCTCTTAGGTCACAGTGGCATTTAAATGAGCCCCAAAGGGAGGCATAATATAAATGGTGTTTTGTGACACTTCTACTGACTGCACGGTCCTCTTTCTGGAATCCATATGTCTTCTCCCTCTTTTATCTTCTTCCTGGATGAAAGGTGGTTCATTTGTAAATTAATAAAGAGCCACCAGAGCTCCTTTATTAGCTTGTATAATAAACTGAAAATCATACTATGTTCCGTATTATGGATCTGCAGCTTTATTTATACAAAGATAAGGTCTCTGAATTGATGGAGAGTACTTGACTGCACACATACAAACAAACACACACAAGCCCATTGAACCATTGTAGTGGAAGATATTGGTGATAAACAAGTCAGAAATCTAATCAATCCTCCTTTTGTCATATTGATTTTCCATTCTGAGTTAAGAATGGGTTAAGGACTTTTCACTCTAACAACCCTGACAAATCAGATGCTTAGAGTAAATAGAAAGCAGCAGCATGTATGTGAAAGCAGACAGGCTCAGCTTACCAGGGTTTTTTTTTTAAAAGCATAGGCAGTGGACACTTATCAGTGTAAAATTCAGTGTTAAATTATGAATGATGAATAAATTTAGATGATCTCTTTGTGTCCATCAGGTGTGTCTCATTGAGTGTGAAGGCAAAGTCTCTCCATCTTTCTCCTGGGATGTCTGTCGTAGAGCGCTGTTGTCATCCATCTCCTCCCTCGGTGGTACTATGCAGAGAAGATCTCAGGAGGAGGTTGAAGCCCTGTTCCCCGAGGAGGAGCAAATGGAAGGAGGCCTGTTGCTCCCCATGGCATTACAAAGGTTTGATCACGTGACCCGGGCACTTGGTGTAGATGAGGGTGACATGGATGGTAAGGGCAGTCAGCTAAACACTGCCTACAGTTCCCACAATACCCTGTCTCTGGAGGATGAGTATGAGGATGCTGGGCAGGATGGAGAGGATGCCGAGGTGGCAGCGAGAGGACAGGGAGACGCAGGGCCAAGCTTGTCCAAGAGGTTCGGTGGTTTCGTCAAAGGCAGGCACGGCTACAAGAAACTCATTTCTCCAGGAAGATCGTACCAGAAGAGATACGGCGGTTTCATCGGGATCAGGAAGTCAGCCCGCAAGTGGAACAACCAGAAACGTTTCAGTGAATTCCTGAAGCAATATCTGGGGATGAGCACTCGGGCCACTGAGTTCAACAGTGTGTCAGAGGACCTCACTCAGCAGAATGAAGTTTAGCAGAGTGCACCTTTAAGCCACCGCCATGAAACCATTTCCTGATATTATTTTGTATTTTATCACCAAGTTTAACTATGAATCAAAGTAAGTTACCAAAAATGAAGTCTGTCATCTAAGATTCTCATTCAACCATATATTCTCTGGCATCTTCCAAGACTGCTGTCCAGCTGTGGAAACTCATTGCCCAAAACTCCCCTCCAGTAAGCTTTATTTATGTATTTATAATTATTATTTTATCCATTGATTTTTGTGCCATCCCCTTTGTAAAATAATCTTACACACTGACTTCTTGCGTGGGTGTGGGGAGGTGGAGGGTCTAAATGTGTAAGCTCCTGTCTCTTTTGTTATACCACCATCTTGTGGCAGACTGCATAACTCAGTCTCTGTTAAAGGATGATAGCTGTGCGTGTTTCTTTTTTTTAATTTTGGCATTAGGGTTACATTAATGTCAGCAGTAATGTAAAGTATACTTCATGTGATTTGTGGTAAATAAATGAAAATGTGCAAAAACACAGCTTAAAAGTGTTGATTTATCACTGTGCCAAAACACCTGTGACAGGGCTACTGATGGAAAAATGAAAGACTACACAGCACCCCAACATGCATTTATGTGCTACTGACCTGTCTGCCAAACTCATGTTCTGTGAGCATCATGTGTGACTGGCGCTTGAAGCCAGATTCCTGTATGTACAAAAAATAGTATTGGGTCTTTGAACTGTGATGGTGTAAAATGCTTTTGTTTCCCACAATGAAAACTTGTAAATAGCTGACTTTAAACATGCCAATAAATATAGTTTACTATTTCCTTTGTGACTTGTCATGCAGCAACTGATTCTGTGTCTTGAGGTGTTTTGTTCTCTCTGATAGTAATCCATTAATCTACACAGATCAGTACAGGGATTGTGTACAATTCACAGCATAGCAGTACTGCATTAATCAGTACTGATAAATACTACAAACAGACAGACAGACAAACAAATTGCAAATACAAAGCAAAGGTACATACACACATCTTAACAATCTCTATGTAATTTTAGTGTGATGACAGACTTTATGAATCCCCGGGGGATTAATAAAGCAATTCTTAATCTTAATCTTTGGGCTTTTGGCGCCCCTCAGTGGTCACTCCTTTTTATGCTCAGTCCATAGACTCGGCTGCAGAAAAACTATTTCTGTTTTTTACAGAAGCGCAAATGCTAGGTGGTATTGAGGTTACTGTGTATTCACTCTCAGTGTTGGTGCATGTGCAGTTACAAAATGTTAATGCACCTTAAAATAAGCAAACAAACTTTGGCCTCTAATTTACTCTTCTAGCATACACAGAGTGGTGGCAATGACTGAAGATGAGCTCTGTGTTGATCAGAGAACAATGTAGACATTTAGAATTAAAATGCAATTTGCTGACTCCATGGAGAATTTTGTAAATTGAACATGAATAATAAGATAAAAGCCAAGCAAAAGTTTCCTATAGCTAAAGGGCTAAAGAAATGATTAGCCTAAATAAATGAATGAATGCATACAATGCTTATTAAAATTACAAAGACATTTAAAAACCAAAAAGTAACATATATGTGTAACATACATTTTCAAATACCCCCAAAATAAAAACATACAACAAAAATAAATAGCTCGTTCTTGTTTTAACACGGCCACCACCTGCGTCTTGAACACGCGTTAACTCAGAGCTGACGGTTTATTTTGAAGGTTTAGACCGGAAGTGTTAACGAGCCCGGTGTGACGTTACTGACTGCAGAACCCAAACAAGCTTTACAGCCATACCTCTGTCACTGAACTCACCTCTGGTGTTAAAACTTCACAACGCCTGGACTTGGCTGGCTGGGTGAGTTTAAAGCACTTATGAGGAATGTATGAAACGGCAGAGAAGAACATTTACAACATGGTTGACATGGTTTAGCTACGGAGTTAGCATAATATTCAGCTTCAGCTAGTTGTGAGAAGACCTAGCTAGGCTCTGGAGATACCGAGCAGCTTTATAAACCTGATCACATCGAAAATGCCAAAAATGTTAGGAAACTTTTTTGCATAACTTTGAAAAACTCTAGGTCAGCCGATGCCCTTCACTTAAGCTAACGAGTCCGGGTGTTTTACATAGGTGTCAAAGTACTAAAAGCTAAAGCTAGCGGTGCTACTAAGCTCGTATTAAAGCGATGCTTTTAAGCTAACAGTAGTACAAACATGTCAGTTCAGGGACCGCTGCAGGTTAACCTTGCTTGCTTTCCAGGCCTTGTCTTTGGTATAAAGTATAAATATTGTTAGGCTGCGTTACTAAACTAACTACAACCACTTAGGTATCATTCAGTTTCCAAAAATCGCAATTTTGAGACAGCTGTCGCTTTATAAAACTGACCTGCGCAGAAATCAGTGACATTTACAGTGTTGACACTTTAACTTATCTGAGACTGAACTGTAACTTTGTCATACTTGACCAGTATGTGAGGTTGCGCATTTGTGTATATGTGGTTGCAGAAAGCACGGCTATGTGTAGCTGTGTGCGGAGCTCCAGGGCTCTGTCCCCTGTCCTGCTCCCCAGGCTGTTGCTCCCCAAGACGGGGAACAGGTTGGCTGGAAGGGGTCTCTGGACGTCTCCCCAGTGCATGGCTGTCAGTGGAGACTCTCACCCGCTCCCATTGCCCAGCCAGGCCCGGGTTGTGATCTGTGGAGGAGGTATTGTGGGAACCTCAGTGGCCTATCACCTGGCGAAACTGGGCTGGACTGATATTGTACTCCTTGAGCAGGGCAGGTGAGAAAAGGTTTTTTTTTTTGTAATGTATGCAGTTATAGAGATAGCAGCACAGCACTTTAATTAAATAAACAGTTTTAGGCTCTTTAGGCTCTTTTATTGGCCAAGAAAGAGACCAAGTTTCCTTCATTACAGTGAATGGCAGTTTTAACATTAAGAGTTAATTGAGGGTCTGTAAACAGGACTGCTTGATTTAATATATTTTTTTTTCATTGTTATCCCAACCAGACTTGGCGCAGGGACAACCCGACTGTGTGCTGGTATTGTCAGTGTGGCCAAACCACTTTCCATTGAGTGTCAAATGGCCAACTACTCCAGCAGACTTTATGAGCAGCTGGAGGCAGAGACGGGGATTAAAACAGGTTAGACATATTCATGTAACTTGTTTTTACTTATACTCAATGCTATTAAAGAGAAAGATGTACTATAATCACTAATGATTATCCTTTCTGCCAATTCATGACGTAGTCTTTATTTTGTCATTAATTTATATTTCTCAGGTATGCCTTGTAAAATGAGTGCAGCAATTACACTGTGTCATGTTATGCATGGTTTGGTGTGTGTGGTATGTGTTGCAGGTTATGTGAAGACAGGATCTTTGTGTCTGGCACAAAATCAGGACCGCTTCATCTCTCTTAAGCGTCTGGCATCAAGGCTCAAGTAAGAGTCTCACTGTCTGAGTTTAGTCATAGAGGTGTTCCTGATTGCTGAATGAAGATGCTATGACCCATCCTCTTCTCAGGGTAATGGGGATTAGCTGTAACATCATTAAACCCAAAGAGGTGTCGAAACTCCACCCTCTTGTTAACATTCATGATCTGGTGGGTGCACTCCACCTTCCTGCGGATGCTGTCGTATCCCCACCTGAAGTTAACCACGCTCTGGCTGTGGCTGCAGCTGGACAGGGTAATTCAAACTCTCATCTTGGTGTTGATAAACCATTTATCATGTAACTAGACCTGTTCTCTCCTCCTTCTGTCCTTTCTTTTCTCTGTTTATTCTCTCTTCTTTTTGAAACTTTCCAGGTGTTCAGATCTTGGAGCGAACCAGTGTCCAGCAGGTTCTTGTGGAGAAGGGTCATGTGATGGCTGTAGAAACTGATCGTGGCTCCATTGAGTGTGAATATTTTGTCAACTGTGCTGGACAGGTAAATCCAATAAGATCCAGAATTAGGACTAGCCCTTGTGTGAGAAAACATTTGTAATATTTGGAATAATGTAAGAATTCTGATTTATCTTTGCATTTATGCAGTTCATAGTACATTAGTTTCTAGATTTGAGTCCTGTGCAGCAGATAACATTTTTCCTGTGTCTCTGTTTGCTGTAGTGGGCTTATGAGCTGGGTCAGGCTAGTGAGACAAAGGTGTCTGTTCCCCTCCATGGCTGTGAACACTTCTACCTCCTCACCAAACCTCTGCAAGAGCCACTTTCCCCCAGCACACCAGGTGTCAAACATCTAACACTCTGGAAAATAAACTTCTTTCACAGCATTGTATTTTATTGTAAACATTACTTACCCGTCCTGTGTTGTCATTTTAAACACTAACTGAAATAGAAAAGAACATTTACTTTTTTGATTACTGCTTGAAGTTACAAAGAGGTCTACAGTTGGTGGTTTCATTTGTTTGTTTTCTTGTTTTCAGTGTTGATTGATATGGATGGTAGGATATATGCACGGCCGTGGCAGGGAGGTCTTCTTTCTGGAGGCTTTGAGAAGAACCCCAAACCAATTTTCACTGAGGGACGTAACCAGCTCGAGATCCAGAACATGCAGGAAGACTGGGATCACTTTGGTAAAAGGACCATCATTTAAACTGAATGTTGGATGTTTCTCTCAGCTCCTCTGAAATAAGTCTACTCTGTCAAACCTATTTATGGCTATTAGACAGAGACAAATACGCTGTACAAAAGGCAGACAGATGATTCATTGGATGTCATTACTTAAATACAAGCAGTGTGGTGTTCATAATGTGCATTTGCACCACAAAGAGTCCAAAGAAAACTCTACTTAGACAGTGAATGTTTTTGGCGACTTCTTTCATTGAATAATTGCAGAAATGACTGTGGAGGTGTAATGTTAGATAGGCCCAAACGGACTGGCAGGGGTCTTTAGCACGTAATTGTTTTGTAGAAACACTGAGTGTTTCTATCTCCAGGAAGCCATTATTGTTGTTGGCTGACTACTCTGACCCTGCGCTCCCCTCTGTGCACCTATAAACATGCTCACACACCTGGCTTTTGGCCTTGGCCTCATTCTAGTAATTTGAGATTTCTCATACAGCTTGACAGGCTGCCATAAAGACGCTGTTTTACTGCCAGCCAACCCTGAACAGCAGCAGCACACATGGTGAAACTAATCTGTCATGGGTCATTCTGCACATATATTTTAAAAATAATGCTTGTTTATGTCATGTAAATTAGACTGTTCATGTCCTATTGTAAAAGTCATTTTAAGATGAATTACTTTATTAATCCCTGTGGGGAAATTAAGTTGTAGTAGCAACATATCAAAGTACAATAAATACAATATATACAAGAAAAAACTCTTATATACACGTACACGCACCTAGTAGCAGAGTTTTAATTTGAATTTTAATGTAAATTGAGAGGAATGCCCCAATTATGTCATCTGTATCAGTAATTAGATCAGGAAAAAAAGTTTGTCATGCATTTTAAAATATATTAGACAGTGATTATAAATATTACAGTCACTTACATCTTTCACATTTGATTGTTGTTGTCACAAGGTTAGCATTTGTTTTGGAATAACATGCTGTAGTGTTGATGGAACAAAAGGGCAAAGGGTAGATGGCTTGTGGTTTGAGGGATTGGTGAAAGGAATGAAAACCAAACTCAAGCATTTTTACTGAGGGGAAATAAACAACGAGGTTGATGGAGCTTCAGATGTTGAGAACTATACTTGCAAAGACATTACTGGTGTAGTTAAGTGATGTGGAGAGCATATTCTGTCATTTTTTACTTTCAGAGCCAATGTTAAGTGCCCTGCTGAGGAGAATGCCAAGTCTCGAGTTAGCTGAGATCCATCAGCTGGTTAACTGTCCAGAGTCCTTCACACCCGATATGCGCTGTCTGATGGGGGAGACACCAGGAGTCTCTGGCTACTATGTGCTGGCAGGGATGAACTCCTCAGGTCTGACCTTTGCTGGAGGGGCTGGCAAGTAAGTATTGATGAGAGGATAACTAAAAGTAAATAAGAGGACGAGTGTAGTATATAATTATTTAAATGTATTTTAAATTTAATAAAAGAATTATGGTTTACTTGTGTGTTTTACTAATTGCAGTGATGAGTACTGTGATGTAACCGCAGTTTGATTGCATTACAATGAAGCACCAAACGCCTGTTGTGTGCTTTGGTACCCAGGTACCTAGCAGAGTGGATGACCTATGGCTACCCAACTGCTAATGTTTGGCCACTGGACATCAAACGCTTTGGCAACCTGCAGAGCAGCAGAACCTTCCTGCGGCACAGAGTGATGGAAGTTATGCGTGAGTCTATGCCACTATGTTGAAGTTTTAGTGGGTCACACAAAAAGGGAAATGATCAGATGCACAACTACAAGTGCTACAGGTTATGTGTATTTATAATTAGCAGTGTTATTCAGCCTATGCATCTGTTGTTTGTGCGTCCCTGTTCAGCCTTGCTGTATGAACTGAAGGTTCCACGGTGGGACTTTCAGACTGGCCGTCAGCTGAGGACAAGTCCACTTTATGACCGCCTGGACACACAGGGGGCTCGCTGGATGGAAAAACACGGCTTTGAAAGGCCCAAATACTTTGTTCCCCCAGGGAAAGGTACAAATCATTAAGTAGCAACACACATTTTCTTTAAAGTGTAAAAGGTTTAGGAGGGATTTCAAAAACTGTTCGATTGTAGGATGGTCTAATGAATAAAACCACTTAGTTTAATTGTTTATTTCTATAGATCTGCTGTCTCTGGACCAGAGTAAAACCTTCTACAAGCCAGACTGGTTTGATATTGTTGGGGCAGAAGTGAAATGCTGCAAAGAGGCCGTCTGTGTCATCGACATGTCCTCCTTTACTAAGTTTGAATTGACTGTGAGTCTAGATGCAATATGGACATCTTATAATCAGCATTTATTTTATGTGGCTTCAAGTTTATAAGCATAGAAGACTCATCTGGTCACACCCTGGCAGAGTCACATGGCAAAATGTTCTTAAAATAAAGCAATACTATTTGTCAGTTATTGATATGCTAATGTAATTGAAACCAAACCTTCTGATCTGTCCTGATGTGTCAGTCAACGGGGGACCAGGCTTTGGAACTGCTGCAGCACCTGTGTGCCAACGACCTGGATGTTCCTGTCGGACACATCGTCCACACCGGCATGCTAAATGAGAGAGGAGGCTATGAAAATGACTGCAGCGTTGTTCGCCTTAGCAAGAACAGGTTTGAAACATCTGAACAATTATACTGTAGACATGTGTTTTATAATGACTACAACAGCTGTCTCCCTCACTTTCCAGCTTCTTCATCATCTCTCCGACTGATCAGCAGGTCCACTGTTGGTACTGGATAAAGAAATATATGCCTAATGACCCACACCTCCACCTAGAGGATGTCAGCTGGAAGTACACAGGTAAGTACACCATTATTGAGGGTGCAATGATGTGGCCTTGAAGTGGCTTCTCTAGATGACATCCATCTTCTTCTGAACAATCATCTAAGTACGATGGATTTGGTGTTTTCAACATGTTGATATGTACTGTAGTTAACTTCAAATGTGAGTAACACAAGACCTACTGTACATTTAGTTTTGAGATCTGGAGTGAAATCAAATGAGCTCTGACTATGAAGGCTCTTAAGTCTTATAACTCTTATCCTGTACTCATAGCTTTAAATCTGATTGGACCTCGTGCTATGGATGTTCTGGCTGAACTGTCCTACGTTTCCATGACGCCTGATCACTTCCCCTCCATGTTCTGTAAGGTAGGAAAAGGCTTGTGGGGTCAACGTGGATGGATTGTAGGCCATCTCTTCAAACTGCCACAAGCACTAACTGACCCTGTTTGTGTGTGTTTACAGGAGATGAGTGTGGGCTATGCCAACGGGATCAGAGTGATGAGTATGACTCACACTGGAGAACCGGGTTTCATGCTCTACATCCCCATAGAGGTGCAAACTGCATACACACACAGACATTGTTACACTGGGAGGGTTGGTCTCAAAATATTTTACATGGTTGTGTTGTCAACATGGCAACATGTATGATCAGGTGATTTTGTATTGTGCTTTTACACAACATAGAATTAAAAGAGGGGATGCATGCATGTAATAGTGTGGTATATTTTGCAAGCAATATTTGTGGGTACTATATGTGATGATTAGAAAATGATCCATGCATTATAGTGGTACAAAGCACAGCATAGTGTGTAACGCATACATTTAACATTGGTTTGTTCCTGTGCTCCCTACAGTATGCGCTGCATGTTTACAACGAGGTGATGTCAGTGGGTCAGAAGTATGGGATTCGTAATGCAGGGTACTACGCACTGCGCAGCCTGCGCATAGAGAAATTTTTTGCCTTCTGGGGCCAGGACCTTGACACCTTCACCACCCCACTGGAGTGTGGACGAGAGTTCAGGGTCAAGTTTGACAAGGTCTGAAACCATTACAGCTACACATAGCAACACATATTCTCTGATTGTAGCCAACTTTATAATAGTCTAGTTTTTAACTAGAATTCACTATAAGCTGCCTGGAAGATAGAAGCAGAGCAGAATGATAAACGGTATCATGACATCTGCTTTGCTGTAAGCCTCAACATCTGGGCTGTAGTCCTCACCAAGAGGGGGAAGGAAATTTGTCACCCTTTGTGTCTGCAGAAACAACAGGTGGCATTATAATCGAGCAGTTGTTAAGTTTCCCATCAGTCTCATTTTGAAAACAGTGAAGCATTAGATGTGCTATCCGAGCCATGTGAACGAGCTATTAATGAAAACACCCCAGCTTAACACTGGTTTCAGAGAACTGTTCTATCGAAGATATTGTTCTTTACTTGTCTTGAATTCGTGCACTCTAGCACCACCTTTTGACCCGTTTTCAATGCCTCCATTTTTTCTGCTTATTTGACATGTCTTTTAATTGCTCTCCACCAGGATACAAATTTCCTTGGCCGCGAGGCGTTGCTTCAACAGCGCCAGGATGGTGTGTCTCGTCGGTTTGTCATGCTGGTTCTGGAGGACCATGACACTGAGCTGGACCTGTGGCCATGGTGGGGAGAGCCCATCTATCGCAATGGTCAGCTTGCCGGAACCACCACTAGCAGCGCTTACAGCTACACTTTGGAGCGCCACGTCTGTCTGGGCTTTGTGTCTCCACCGCCAGGCCCAGAGGGGCTCCCCACACCCATCACCCCTGATTTCATCAACCGTGGGGATTACGAGGTGGACATTGCAGGCCAGCGCTATCCAGCCAAGGCCAAACTGTATCCCTTCAGCTCCCTCTTCACCCAACAGAAACGGCGCAAGGAGGACTTGGAGCTTAGTAACCTCCAGGGGAAGTGATGTGGAGCAATGGGAAAGCTCTGTGACGCTCCAGCAGTTCACCAAACTTGCTCCGGCTCTCGACCTCCTGGTGCCAAGATTTCTAACCTTTTATAGCTCCTAATGAGAGGGCTGTATGTACAATCACTCCTTGTCCCTTAATTTCCATGTTGCATCTTCTTCTTTCAAAGTGCAATATTTAAAAAGCACCAAATGCTTAGCTGTATCAATTACAGTGCTCCTGCCTCATCAAATTCTACATTCTTCAGCCCCATAAAACTTCTCAATCAAACAGTCTACAGCCTCATGTGGCTCCTTCACTGACACAGGCTGTGGTTAAGTGCCTTTTTGAAGGCAGGATCAACACTAACTGCTGAGGAGTTTTTCACTTGGTTCACTTTAACACATCCAGAATGGATTCAGAATGACAATCTTCTCCAGTAGTGTTCCAGGTACTGCAAAGTTTCCACGCTGCAGTCTAATACAAATGTTAATGCTGATGTGTAAAGGCTTACATTATTATAGTTGTTGTTCTCATTTCAAAACTTGTACATGTGCTGCTGTAAAGAATTAGTGTAATGTTTTGTAAAGTGATGTATCCCAGTGTAGATACTTTAAGTCCCTCTACTTTATGCTTGGGGATGAAGGAAAATAGTTTCTCCAGAAAAGGGAGAATCTTTCACCCCATTCGAAAAGGCTTCTCCCCAAAAGCCTCTAACTAAAATTAAAAGCTTTCGTTGTCTCTGTCATCATTTCTGAGTTGTTCTATTGTTTTTTGTTTTTGTTGCTGTGTGTGGAGCTTGTGGTGATGTATTTACAGTAACATAGCCCCACCAGTTATTTATGTTTTGTGGTCATTTTGAAGCATCGCTGCACTTTCGATGCCTGCATTGTTGTTTTATTCATGTTTTGTTGAATGTGTTGGTGATGTTAGCAGAGCCATAGAGAGGGAGCCTGTAGTGCCAGACTTGTGTTGGAGTCCATATCTTACATTGGTGGTTTGATCTCTGTGTGACAGAGTCTAGATGTTTGTGTAAAGAAGGGTCTTCACTACAATTTGAAATAAAACAATGTATTTTTGTATAGCCAGTGTGTTTACAATCTCTATTTTCAGCACTGCACTTTTTCTATATTAGGTATATCAGCTGTTTAGTTTGATTATTGTGTTTTGGTTATTTTCCCTCTTGCCCTCTTCAGAAATCAAAGGTCAGGAGCTGACACTAGTGTGACACCACTTACACTTCAGCAGCAAAGTTTAGGTAAGAGGAACAGCTATGTTAACTCAGCCAATCACATCAGATGTGTTTGTGTGTTTCCCCCTCCCAACACAGCTGCACAGGGAGCAGTAAGCACAATAATGATTGTTATGTAGTAGCCGGTGTGACGTCATACTTAATGTTACACTACATGACTACAGGTCGGTTTGGAATTTGGTTTGGATTGTTTATGGGAACAAAAGTCATTCTCAACAGTTATGGCATTCTTAAAGTTTCCTTTATGTTTTCGGACATTACATAAGTGTCTCCATCTACCAGATTTTTGTCTCCTTTTCATTTTAATCCTCTTGAATACAAGAGCAGCAGCTGTTTAATTTAAACGGGTGCCATCTGACACCCTTTTACTTCTGAGAGATGGCAGTATAACAGTTTAGATATTGCAGCTGCTGAGTTGACGAAAGGATATTAATTGGCTCATCAAATCCTCCATGTTTGCATCAGATCTTGCTAACATCTCAGGCTTGTTTGGTGCACAATGCAAGGACAAACACATAAAATGTTTATGGTACAGATGGCATGTTCGAGCTCTGAGAGAAGCCTGTGTGAACAGCAGGACAATTAACATGCAATTCTGTTAATTTTACAGCATTGCTTCTACTGTGGCTACCAGTGTACAAGTTAAACAGCAGCAGGGAGTTGTTGAGCATAAAAGGGCTAACCTTATTCACATGTGTCACATGAGTACTGTATTATTCAGGCCCCATTGTGATATACAGTTTAGAATAACCCTATTAATTGTTAATAGCATTTGATTCTGTGTAAAGACTGACCACATGATCACATGAGCTTGTTAGCTTTTTAAGTATCTGGTGACTACATAGACATTTGCACTAACACGTTAAAGGCATCACAGGGTTTTCTGTTAAGTATGAAACTGGAACTTGAGTTTGTTTTTTCAGCCGTAAAAAACACAACACTTTTTAACTATATTATCGTGCATGTTTTACAATGTAAGTAGAGGGTGTATGTACACTCATCTCGTTTCCCACTTCTCTTATTGGTCTGTAGTCATGTTCTTCAGAGCTTTACACTGCTGTGTTTATACCACGTTATACAGATGTTTGGCTGTCTTATGTGCTGAAAGAATAAACAGAACTTTGTTCATAAAGGAAGGGTGATCTGCTTCATCTGTTCACCTATGATTTGTGGGCCTGTGGCTACCAGCTGTGTACAGAGCTTTTTTCTCTCCACATGCAGAGCAGCTTCTCTGCTGTATGTAACCATCAGTCTACTAACAGACATCGGAAAGGCCTGCAGTAAGACTGAAGGTTTATTCATGTGTCAACAATGGCCTGTGGCCTGCGACACCTGTTGTCTACTCATTAATTACCCCATCTGCAATTACTTCCTCAGAGCTAGTAAAGATACACAACAAAACTATTTATTAGCATATTTGAACACATTTTCCCTCCTGTTGCCGTGCATTCTGGCACTCTGAGCTCACATCCGTCTGGCTTTGCGTGGGCGGCATCCATTGTGTGGCACGGGGGTGTTGTCAGTGATCGATACCACCTGCAGGCCTCCCATTGTCAGGCCTTGGATTGCAGGCTGCAAAACAGAGCGAAAAAAGATTCCTTCATTAGGAAAGCTAATAAGAACAGATTTAAGGTGCGGCTCTTTAAACAGCCTTAAATTATCATCATTATGGAAAGTCTGGAATTAATTGGAGGGCTGTTTCTTTGTGTAGTAATATGTGTGTGCTGAAGGCCCACTCTAAGATTAAAAAGCAGGGTCAGTGTACCTCATCTGTCATATAAATAATACTGTATGAGACCAATTTGCATGAAGTCTGATGAATCGAGGTGCATGAGTTTTAATAAGACCTGAAAGACTGAGTCATATACTGTACTGAATATTCAATCCTGGAGTCATTTATCATGTCAAAATAACCAAACCTTCTATTTTAGGAAAAAACACTTTACATGCTTCAAAACAAATGAATACAAGATACTGAACATATACTGTATTTATAAAGGTAATAACATTCAAGATGTGTAATGTAATAAAATACAAGAGATACTCACCTGACGTCCAGGGCCAGGACCTTTGACCACCACACGGACAAACGTAACTCCCTTTGCTGTTGATTTCTGTTCAGACACACAGGAAGCTTGAGTTTACTTCAGAAGCTGTATGACCTTCTCTCTGTTAGCCGGCGGCTTTCATAAATCAGATTAATATGAATTCTAAATGAGCTTTTTAACACTGCTCCACTCCAGTTGTTACAGAAGGCAGTTTATTTACAACAAACATTTAGTATTCATGAATTAAGTGTTGCTACACAGAGTGGAGGAACTGCCTAATTTACTACTTTGATTTAATAACTTTCTGCAGACACAATGAGGTGGCAGCTTAGTGGTCAGAAAAGCTTTTCAATATCTAATCCAACAGTGCATAGCTCCGTGTTCTTGATTAAAACACTGGCTTGTTACCTGACAAAAAAACTATTAGCAACAAGTAACATTTTCAGAGAACTTACCGAAGCAGCTGAGATGCCTGCAGTCTGAGCAGCTATGGGCGTCGACTTTTTGATGTTCTTGAAGCCTTCTGTGCCGCACGACGTCCTCACCATGGAATGTCCTTCACTGTCTGTCAGGTGGATGTGTGTGCTGGTACACATATGATATGTTTATTTCCATGTTTAGATAGCAAATAAACAGCAAATCATATCAGTAAATTGATTTTAATGTTTCTACTGTTAATTAATTGCATCCATTTCTACTTAAATAGTTATTGTAGTTCTAGTCTCTTCCCTAAACACACATTTCATAGCTCCTTAACAAAACCAGATCCATATGGAATGAAATAATAAAAGAAAAACATATATACATATAAATATACTTTTAGACCTTTTCTGAGACATTTTAATTGACCACGAAACACAAATCTGAGGCTATAAGCACAAAAAGAGTAGGAATTGGCTTTATCATCAGTTTCTACTTACTTGTTGTAAGTGGCTTTTATGTGAATGATTGGTAACTCCTCAAACTTCTTTCCACCCCATCTCAGAGCACTATCCTGACCAGGCATTGGCGGAAAAAGGCTGAAACATTAAAGCTGAGTTAATCATGTGATTTTTAAGGGAAAAAGGGAAGATGTCAGGCAAATATGTCCAGATTTCTGACCTGAACGTTTTTCGGGAGCCCGCACTGGATGCTTCAGCCTCCTGCTGTCCGACAGCACTGCTACATAATGTTCTGCTGGCATATCTGTTTACAGGTAGTTAATCTGCATAAGTGAGTCTGGATAGCTAAACAGGGTTTGTTGCCATTATTGTTATACCAGCTGGACACATGCAGCATCAAAACAAGCTGACTTTATCAGAGCTAGCCGTTAGCAAACAGGAACGCTCTTAATCAATACAAATACAAAACAAACTTACAGAGAAATTCCATTTGCATCAATGGGGACCGCGAGCTGTCGACACACTATACGCACGGAATTAACTAATTTATACATTTTTAATACGTTTATACGTACAATGCAAGCTAGACATCACACATGCGACAAATGTGACATTGGAGGTGCTGCTTTGGATCTGCTAATCAAGAGCAGACCCGCAATATTTTGAGGGGTGGAAGTCATACAAATATTACCATTTTTGAGTTATATAACTAAATTACTTTTGTAAATAGAAAGTCAACAGGAATTATTTGAATTGATATATAAAAGGCATTTATTCAGTCTTTACAATTACATAATTTATTGTTTTATTAAAGGAGTCTAATAAAGCCCACCCCTTCCCTCTTGGCAAAATAGATTCTTCTTAACTCTGCACTGAATTGTGGGTAGTCAGTAGACAGTGTTGCGTTCACGAAATACGAAAATGATAGAAAACGTGAACGATAACTTAAAACACCCTCTCGGAAGCGCTCAAACAATAAACGATTTACCTCACCCCGCAAAACACAAATATGAAATTTTACTTAAGACACTAGTGTAAACCAATTGCTCTCAAAAATTACACTTCCTGACAGTACATGTGAAGTGCCCGACCTCAAGTTCTTTTAATCGTATATACAGTGAATGTAGCACAACAAGATGGCTGCGCCCTGTAGAAGGATGGCGAATCGATCTCTGCTGCAGTTTTTCTCACATTTTAGCAGGACAGCGGTCAGGAACACCGGGTTCCGCGAGTTTTCCAGCAATAGTGTTTGTCGAGCAAGTCTTCAGACCAAAACTGTAACGGAAACAGCGACGTCTCCATGGACGTTGGTTGCGGCAGTGTGTCTGCAGAGGCTCCCGGTCATTTCAGCGGACTTACACCCGCTTGAGCAGGAGTTCAAAGAAATGATGCTCCAGGTGAGTGCAGTAGGTGGATGAAAAGGCATAAGCTACTCAACTGGGAAAGCACACAATATGTTGCCTTTCGTCTACAATAGAGTACATTTATTGACAAAATATGCCACCAATTCTGGTGCTACACAGTGACCTGAGAAGGTATGGACCCATACTCCCATTTTCCTAAACACTAAGCATTTTTGTGTGTTTTTATTTTGTTATAATGGAACAGATCTCAAGATTAGATTTTTGTATTAACTCAGTTTAAATCAAATGTGTTTTGACCGGGTTTTGGCTTTGTCAGGCATAAGTACCGTAGCCATCTTTAGGGGCCAAGAAAATTCCCAACAAGGATACACACTTTAAGATGATTACAAATTGAGATCAGGGGTTGCTGTCAGCCATGTTGCTTTATCACAATAACAAGACTAACTAAGTCCCACTTTAAATTCATTTCAGATGGAGCTGGAGAGAAGCCTTGTATCAGACCACGAGCTGCGGGTGCTGGAGGAATCAGAGAGGATGAGCCGTAAGAAAGCAGATGATTACGATTCAGATGAAGAGGGTAGCCAAGGGAACCAGGAGATCATGCTGGCTCAGGACATGGAAGACGCCTGGGAGCAGAAGCTTAAGAACTTCCAGCTAGCGCCAAGGGTCACAGGTCAGTGTAGAAAAAGGTCAAATATTTTACTACTGAGATTAAACCAGAAAACCTTAAAGTGCATAAATGAAAATATTTCCAAGTATAATCAATGTGCCTAAAGAAGTAGCTGCATGTGATATATAGTAGCATTCAGCCTTTGTGTCTAGCTGCAATCATTAATCAAGTAAAACAGAATGGAAAAGAAAATTAGATCATCCAAGAGAGTCTCCAAGAGCTGCCTTTAAATGAAATTACCAGAGGGAAGAGGCTTTAATGCGTTTTTTTGACATTCAGAAATCTATTTGCTCCAGAACTTTCAATTTACATTTTACTCCCTGTGACATTTCAAAAGTCAGTGTAAATTTTGCAGCCACCAGCATAGTTGTTGTGGTGAAGCCACTGATGGTTCTGTCTCCTGTCTCTTGTTTAGCCGACATAGATAAGGACTTGACCTCTGCGCAGCGCTGCCTGGCCGACTCGCTGTTTCTTTTGGCTGAGCAGCAGGTGGGCAGAGAGAAGCTGTGGCTGCTGCCTCAGACTCAGTGGCAGGAAGGAGAGACGCTGCGACAGACAGCTGAGAGAGCCCTCGCCTCCCTGCCAGGTAACACAGGTTTGTAATCCTGATAAAAAGCTGCTGAGCACAGACATTAGTTTGTGTGTTAATAGCTTTTCAAGGCAGGGATCTCTCATAAACCAACCACAGGCATATGTTAATTGAGGCAGTTTTTTGCAAAAATCCAAAGGATGTGATGCTTAGTTGCTTGCTGTTGGTATTTGAACGTAACTGCATCAGTATGACATCTGAGACTACAAGTATAAGATCATCCGGTTGTCTGTCTTAATCTTCATTACATATCGCTGTCACATATGTAATAAATGCGTCGGAATGTATTCACAATTTGCAAAACACTTGCACTCTACTTGAACCTAGTCCACATTGATTGTGATCTCAGCCTTCTGCAAGACCAATATTATTATACAAAGGTGAACAAATATGTAAGCAAAATGGTTATTTTTTATATATATATATGTATGTATGTATATATATATATGTGTGTGTGTATATATATATATATATATATATATATATATATATATATATACACACACACACACATATATTTAACTCTGAACTTACTGGGTGAGTATTTGTTATTTCTTCATTTGCTGCATTCTTGCTATTGTTATAACGACAGTTTTATCTGAAGCATCGTTGCAGTTTTCTGGTCTTATCTAAAATACAAGTGTGATGCTTAGATTACAGTCATCTGCATTATCCACTCTGCCTGCACCCCCCATGCATTTACACTTATGATCATAGCTGAACTGTTCTCTTCGCTGACATCATCCGTAGAGTCCAATCTATTTCTTAAAGAAATAATATGCAGATGACGGGGCTGAAGAGGGTCAAAGGGTCAAAGCATACACTTGATGGCACAGATGTTTTCAGTGGCTCACTAATGTTCCCTCAAATCAAAGTTATTCATTTTAAAACTGGCAGATTTTATTTTGCAATGGAATGAAGCATCTAAGCCTTAAAGCATTTTCTATGAAATGCCACTGACTCACTATGCGTAACCATTTTACAACATTGCTCATGAACTAATAATGTGCCACCTCCATCAATCACTTCCCATTAAGGCTGTCCTCTTGACATTAACGTGAGGCACTTTATTTAAAGTGTCTTACAGTTGATGCATTTTTAATATAGCTGGACTTGGTAGGAAGGGAAGGTGTAACATGGCTTTGTTGGTGCCAGCGTAACATGAGATTAGATTTAAAAGTGTGATGTTGTCAGAGCAGAGAAGAAAGAACAGGGGGCGGTACAGTACTTCTAATTGGAGCAGTCAAACTGCTTATCCAGAAGAACGCAACAAAATGCAGCTGCTGCGCCTTGAACACCTGGACTTCTTGCTCACCTTTTGTCTCCGCCTGAGTGAACTCACAGCCTGTTCTCTTACCTGCAGCAGCTGGTTTCAAGGCGACTTTCCTTGGAAATGCCCCCTGCGGAGTGTACAAGTACAAACTGCCCAAAGCTGTTCGGACGGAGAGCACAGTAGGAACAAAAGTGTTCTTCTTCAAAGCCATCCTGTCAGACAGCGCACCCCCCACAAGCCCGAGCCTTCTTTGGTTGAAGAAGAATGAACTGCAGAAATACCTGAAGCCAGCATATTCGATGAAGGTCGACCGCTTTATCATCAACATGTGACACTTAAACTCATACCAGGGGACACTGAGTTATATTTATGACACGTGCAAAATGATCTTTTCTGTCATCGTCTGTCAGAAATATCTGTGTTTCATTATGGGAATTAAATTGTTTAAAAGTTTAAAAGTCTATGCCAGTTTATGTACAGCATCTGCAACTTCCAGATTAAAAACTAATCTAAACTAAAAGTCTTAAGTTTTATTCCTTATGAGCAAATGAATATTAAAATAGAGAAAATACAGTAATGTCAGGTCTACCCACAATGCCCTCCACTAAGCAATAAGAAATACAGTATTGGTTTCATTTTTTATTTGAGTTTAATATTTAAATTCACATCAGATTGTCCTCTCTATGCTGTGTTCATCATTATCCAGACTAACCACAGCGAGATTACTTTTGTAGTTACACAGCTGCTCCTGTGAATGATAACATTTATTAAGACTTCATTTAACTACTGCCAGTTATGACTTCATCTGGTCCAGTGATTAGGTTTTAAATATCCCAATGTGATTATAATATTATTCTTTTCATTTTTAATGTATAACTATCACTGCACCCCCGTCACCCACTACTCATATTCTTAGTAGAAATTGTACTTTGCTGCGCTTTTTTGGATCAAAACTAAATTGTGGAAGTGGCCATTTTACTACATATTTGTCGCAGCTATCAATAATTCAGTTCTTCAGATCCACATTGGCGGTCCTCCTAGGACAAATTTCACACTTTCAGTTCACATTATGTTTCAGATATCTATAATTTATACTTGGATATTCAGAAAGAACTCTCTGTATATATCTGCCATAGAAATCATATTAGTCAGAATTCCTAGTGTGGATACCTAAAATTACATTTTTACTAGAATTTTAGTGATTTTAATTGTCATTCTGATGTTGTTGCCACAATATATTAAGGGTATTGACAATTGTATTACAGATTTTCCATTTGCAAATCTGACATTAACATTGAATTATAGATAGCTGAAATTGGAGTTTCCCTAGATAAGAATTCTATTGCCGAGTCTGGATATCAAAAATGAAAAAACTGGAACTGACTTCAGCCCAGAAAGCGTAATGCTGCTAATATCTGAAATGTCTCTTTTAACTATAGGTAGAATTGAATTATGAATTAATATGCAATGTGAATTCATTCTAGCTGTTAAATGTTAAAAGAGCTGTCTGTAAACCTGGCCATCACAGAGATGGATGTGGAGAGTTGGGTGCTGTTGAGACTGTTTGGAAAGAATGACATCATAATGTGGTCTGTTGGTACATTTGGTGCAGAATGTGGAGAGTTTGAGCTCTGTCTAAACAGTTTGTAGCTCCCAGTGAGACACCAGCCTGCATCCTGGCTGCTGGTAGCCTTGTTTGTCCAGGCTCAACCCACAGAGCCTGTATACTTTCTGTGTTCTCTGTAGCTTTTTGTCTGCTGTAGTGCTGTAGAGACATGTGACTAGAAAACAAATATCAATAGAGCATGAGTAACATTTCAGTAACGTTACTCAAATTAGGCTAATTTTTTTTCATGTAAAAGGCCTGGAGCTTCTCCAGTTTGTGACTCCTCATTGTTTTAGGAGAGAAATTTTAGTCCAAAATTTTTAATCCTCTCTGAAGAACAATACATATTCTTAGCTGTAAAAAAATTTAGTTAGGTGACGCTCAGTTTTATTTATAGTGCAATAAAACCAAGCCAATCCTATTACACTTTGCATTTGAAGAGGATACAGGAGACAGCACTTATACAGAGCAACAAAAACATACAGTCAACCCCATTACGAACAATATGCAAAATGAAATCTGTACTAGTGGTTTCATACAGTACCTGTCAGTCATTGTGTTATATAACAAGGGTCACCATGAACCTGTAATGCAGCCATGGCAGAACACTTCAACAGTCCTGCTATTGGCTGACTCATGCTGCCTTCAATTCAGCCTGGAGGTTGGAAATTTCCAACTTTACCTTTCAGAATTCTGAGCTCAATGTTTTTCTTATGAAGCTAATATAAATATCAGCCACAAAATTCTGCACATTTGTATCATCAGTCTAATTTGATACAACTACAGTAAGTGATATTTGCACAGATCAGTGAGCATACATGTTTCAGGTGTGTTATTTACAGCCTAATTAAAGAAACAACTCCCTCAGAAGTAGGATGTTTGCAAATTCTGATCTAAGCCTCAGTATTTGAGTGGGAGTCTCTTTTTTTGGGTTGAGAAATGAAAACTGAACCTTGAATGTTACTGCTGCAGCTTTGAGTGCATATTTAATGTGGGCCTGGCAGGCCCTGCAGGAGATAAACTGTTGAGCTTCAGCAGCAGTATGCTTCTGTTTATCCAACAATAGATGGCAGTGTTAGCACACCGACCGCAAAGGCTACAGTGTAATTAGGCCTGTGTAGTGACCTCAGAGGGGGACTGCAGAGAGAGTTTTTCTGATCAGCTTGGCTTCCTCTTACACATACTGAAAATATCCATCATAGAAAGCTAATGTTCCTTTGGAATAGCGACGATAATTCGTCTTAGGTAAGAGCATTCTGATGTTCCAGGCCCATTCTCTGCCTGCAATCAGCCTGTTCTTTCTATTTATGTCTGCTATAGGGCGAGAATTATTAATGTTGTAGAGACTGGCATTAGATTTTTCCATCTTTATTTTTCTGGGACCATCGAAAGCTGGCAGCCCATCCTGTTTGTGAGCTTAGCAATGTCATCCCTGCTCTGTCAGTTCAGATGTGAGATTTGAAGGTCAGCATGAGCTAAACACAGCCACGTCTGTTCAACTGTTGGACGATTTGGTATGCATTCACAACCGGGGCTAACAATAGCCTACCGCTGCCCTCAGTCCAGCTGTAGTACCTGATGTCAGGTTGAGATAATCACAGCTACAAAAGGAGAAACAGTGGCTGCTTTCATCTCCAGAGGGAGTCTGATGAAAGCTACTTTTGTCTGTTTGTAGTGAAAGGCCCTTAAAGGGAAGAGAACTGGCCTGTGAGCCAAAGGTTGTCAGTTTAAATCCTTACACCATCATAGAGTTGTAAGTGACCAAATGAGGTTTTGCCTTTCCAGAGAGAGAGAGAGAGAGAACAATGTCAGTGTGCCCTTGAGGAAGGTGCTGAACCTCCACTTGTTCTTGTGCTCAGTGGATAACAGAGGAGCGCCTTAGTTGCTGTGCAGCATATGGTGTGAATAGGCAGTGATTCCAGGACACAATAAAAGATTAAAAATGGAACTGTGCAAAAAATATGGGAAAGATGTTACAGCTATACATATTTTTTTTATCATTTCTTCAATTGGTTTGGAGCAAATCTCAGAAATATACATAAAGTTTTCATTGAAAATGTAAAGATTTTTTCACACAACAGGACTAAAGGTCAGCTCTCATTTAATGCTACTTCCTTTTTTAATGTATCTCCTCAAATTGCCCACAATTATTGAAAACAAAGAATAAATCTCACAAGCACAACATACATATACAAAACCGTGTCACACTATGAATAGAAACAACCTTCAGCTACTGAACAAATACAGGGATTTCTCCCGCTGTCATCACAAACCTTCTACAACCTTCTGTAGTTTTATTTTTGTCAGCCCTGACAACCTTATGCTATGATTGCTTTATTTTGGTGAAGTGCTTCATGCCTGCTGCACCTCTACGTCCCTTTCCACTCACCGATGGGGGTTAGGCAATAAAACAGAACACAAGTTAAGACCAGGCCTTAAAAATCAGGGTAAGGTTGTAGGTTGTCATGCTGGCTGTCACTTAAATGAGGGTCAGTTTGCACAAAATGATACATTAAATAGTGTCCACATTTCACTCTATTCAACATTATGTGATTATTTAATGTTGTGGGATGAGTGAGACTGGGTTGGACCACAGAATGTGTATGTGTGCAGTGGAGCTTGTTGTTGGCTGCTCCTGAAGACCTATGAAAATTGTGTATTTAGACCTTCATCAGGTTGATCACTATAGACTGTGATGCAAGTCTAAAAAAAAGACAACCGGCAGTTACAAAAATAAACATTCAGTCAAAACGGTAATAAAAACAAAACAATGACCTGTTCTCTGAATCAGAGACATCCTGTGACCTGCTATTCTCATGGTCGTTCTGTAAACATCAGAGAGAGAGAAATAAGTAAGAGGAAAGCTGGACATTCAGTCAGTACCATGAAATAATGGATCATACTTCGGCCTGATGACGGGAGAGGAAGAAGAGAAGAGGAGAGGAGGTGGGGGATAGAGATGGTGGTGGTGGAGGAGGAGGTGGGGCAACTGCTCGGTGGATCATGTTTGTGTCCCCCCTGCAGTGTCGGCCTATAGCAGCTGAGCTATGATACACTTTCAAGACTAAGTGTTGTTAGTCTTATTCTACCTGTGGTTGGATGACTATTATTCAATAAAATGGTTTCAGCTTCTGACCATTTGCTTCAAAGGTTTGAGTGTTTTAGCAATAGTGGGAAAGAAAACTGCATGAACCCCTTTTAAGATAAGATAAGATAAGATATCACTTTATTGATCCCCGGAGAGAAATTAAGTGAATTAAAAAGTCTGTCCATCTTCAGCTTAGCTGCCAATAACATCAAAAAATGTAGCTAAAGTCACAAGTCACTTAAAATACTGATGTTCTTAGTGATCACATTGTCTGTGAATGTCTTATTTATTTTGATGACATGAAAAGCTGAAGGACAAAATGTACAAGTCCAGCTGTAGGACCAGGGACTCATTAGAGGACCACAACGTGCATATTTCTTCTAGAGAAGACAGAAGGGTTAAAGCAGTCCTCAAGTCAATCCCCGGAAGGTTTCAGCACTAACATAAAGGGACACCAGCACTTTGCTCTATTTTTCTGCTTTTAATACTGTGAGTCATAGAAGCAAATGAAATGTCTTGAATGGTGTAACATGTTAGGGTGTGTAAGGAGTTTCGGTGACTCATTGCCACCCAGAGACTTTCCAGACTGCAGCCGAATTTGCCGGCACAAAACAAAGCGAGTCCTTCCAGCTGTATTGCATTGGACTGGGTTTAGCTTTTAGCCGAGAACGAGTTGCTGCTGTTTGATGGGGTCATGATGACTCTGTGGTGATCCTGCTGACAGCTGGAGAGCTGACTGGCACAGAGGCGGTTGGTACGCAACTGCTCATCTTACCACACAATCCTGAGCACATTCACGTTGTCCTTTATTTCAGAGATATTTGTGACACAGCTGTGATCTACATTCGAGTGAAAAAGAGCAGTGAGTGTAATAATGAAACAACTTGAATGCTGCGTTTAGACTGCAAGAAGTCTTTCCTGCACATACTCTTAAAACCAGGTGTTAGTGTGTCTTAGTGGCTTTTTCTGTGCAGTGTAAATGGGACTTTACCACCCACCTCAGTGGTGTTTTTTAGTCAAACCTTACCATCGCCTGTCCTTTTATTTCATCTTCTAACTTTTTTTTTTTTTTAAATCTTATCTTTCTAAGCTCATAACCAAACCTAACCACACCTTAAAGTTCAGTGCTGTTGAAGGCTGTCTGACTGCCGAGTGTCTGCCTTGACTCCCTGTCATGTCTGCACACAGCTGTGTTATTCCATCACTGTCCCTGTATTTGCACTGGGATTATTAGGAGTAATAACATCATGATAGATTCAAAGGGCTGAATCTGCATGTCACATGTTCACTTTTCATCCTCCTGAATTCATTAGTTTTTTTTTTTTTGCATTTTATCTTGTACGTGTATGTCTCAGGTCAGTCATTATCAATGTTTTAAGATCCTTTATTTCTTCTTCCAAGGTGTCAGTAAAAAGCAGGTCGAGAAAACTGAAGCATGAAAACTGAACATTTATTTATTTATTTTAAATAACATCATCTAATGCCGTGCTCCGCTACCCCTTGCAGCCTTTTCTTTTAATCACTTTGACCATTTGAGCCATACCCACGTGATTCAGGTGGATCTGGCATAGGAGCTGCTGTCCTATCTCATCAAAGTTCTGTGGACCAGAATCTTAGCACATGTGCATTCTACTCTTGGTATCAACTACTACTTTACAAAACTATTACATGCTGCTCATCTTCCAGCAATGGAGTATGGATAGTATTTGTTCAGAAACCAACCCGGCCCCCTTCTGCGTGGTTGGGGCAGTCACCTGGGACATTGAGATGGAGGTTGCTCTGCATGCCCAATCAGCTCCCAGTGATGGCCCAGAAAATAGTCTTTTCATCTCTGACTACCACCACCCCCACCCTCACCAGTGGGGACGCTCATCCAGACTCACCTGTCATCCCAGAATCAGGTGCACTGTTTTGTTCCTCTCCCCCAAACTCCCCTCAGAGGCTCAGAGGACCACAGATCTGTTGGATACCCATGTCTTTTGACTCCATGGCATTCCAGTGCTTTGGAGCATTGGCCCCACTCTGTCAACAGGTTACCACCCCCAGTCAAAGACCCAGACAGAGCAGGCCTTGAGCCAGCCCTCGGGTGTGTCTCAGCTCCCAGCTGGTGTGACTAGAATCCAACCACAGTTCACTCATCTGCTTGGCCACGGGTATGATTCCCCCCCTTTTTTGTAGCTTTTGGTTTTCAATCTCTCCTCTTCTTAGTACACGAAGATTAAATCACCACCCTTTTGGTCTGAGCCAGCACGTTGCTGATGGCAGCACCGCCAAACACCTTCATACCGATGCCTCTCTCCCTGAGACCTTCTCCTTTAGGTACAATCTCATAAGCTGACCCCTCACTACATTAGACCTTTTGAAATTGAGAAGGTGATTAATCCATCAGCTGTCTGTCCCAAGTTGCCCTTCTCTATGCAAATCCATTCTGGGTCTCAACCAGCTGCCACTCACCACCAGCAGCATAGCCATCCAATCTCTGCAACCCTTCCAAAGAGGACAATGTTTACTTCTTGGGTACCCCCTTTTTGGAATCTTTAATTATCATTAAAATCTTTTAACCTTCCTCCATGTCTGTGGTCTGCTTTTGGGTATAGATTTGCTGTGGTGTTTTAGTGTGATCGTTGCATCTGACCTCTACCTTTTTTTCATTTTTTTTTTAACCTTTTCTTTCAGTAGTTGCGTCTCATCTCCATTTTTTAGCACAGTGTTGCCTGAAACCAAAAGAAGCGATAACATTAAGCTTGGAGTCTAATTGTGCATCTTCACCTTTCAGGAACCCTACTTATATGATTAAATACAAGATATCTGGACAAAACCTCTCCATCGGTTTCCTGACAATGATGAGTCTGCAAATACACACAAAGTACAGTATATTGTATAGATGCATTTTTTGCATTTTAAATACATTTTAACCTTGTGAGCCTTTTAAATTAAATGTGGGTACATGTGTTTTAATCATGACGGTTGGATATTTTTGATTTGTATAAATTACAACATTTAACAATGGCTGAAAATCGACAGTGAAAAACAGTTAGGCACAAGGCGCATTAATATATGTACCCTGAGTATAAGAGATACATGGCAGGCAGCCTTGTTAAAGGTGACCCACATTACCCTAAACCACTATAACTCAGATGAGCAGCAGTTCTGTTTCGTCAAAAGCCAAAAAAAGGAAAACGTGCCTTTGTGAATCAAATCTGCTACAACTCTCTCTAACAGTAAGATCGTCCACCACTGCCCAATGCACCACCAACACAGAGCACGAGGCTCCATGTAAAGAGGAAAGAGCAATTTCTATATTTTTCCAAGAAAGCTAAACTGCACATAATATCTGGAAAACACACAATAAATGTTTTCTGTGCAATAAACAGCTGAGAATCACAAATGTTGACTGTGAATACATCACTTTATGAAACATTCCCCTCAAGTGCCAACAAATGCTATAAAACCAAGCATAACAACTACAAAACCAACCCAGTCACTTGTCAGATTCCAACACTATGCAATGCAGTGATGTAATATTATATATAGCAGGTTTACTGTACAGATCCATCATAAACAGCTGGTTTCCAGGTCAGTGATGAGATACCATGGCGTTTGTCTGCCTGATATAGCTCTTTAAAAACCTTTAATGTTATTTAAAGGTTTTATATTTTCTGTTAAAAATCCGATTAATAACCTGTTGGATAGCATAAAAGTATCTGATCTTTCAAGTAATATAAAGTTAGAAGGAAGTTTTTTCCAGAACATAAATTGAAATCTACATTTTTCTGTGAAGCTCAGCTGACTGTGGTGTGACAGCTGCTTGAACAGAGATAGAAGGGGAGCAAGGCAAAAATTAGCGTGTCCAATATATGTAGATGGTTGTATCCTCTGTGGCTTCACCCACAGAGCAGCTGTTGTCAGGCTCAGTGTTGTGTTATTCACATACAGACAACGAGTTGCAGCATCAGTGGTGCTGAGGCAGACTGGTGCAAACATTACAGTATAGCTGCAAAAATGTTTACTTCTGTTAGAGGGCTTTGGGGATTGACTCACTTTTGGAGCCAGCTACAAGTGGCCATTTAAAGAACTGCACTTTCTGAGGTAGCTTCTTGGCGTCCCCTGGGCGTCATATTAGTTTGCCATCCTTGCACTCTTACTGATGTGATAACCGATTTCCAAACTTTGTGTGTGTAGACTTTACCGTGGCATGCTGTTTGCCTTGGGAAACATTTTGGTCAATTAAATGTTCTCTCAAAGTGTCTCCTCTGCTCCACATGCTATACAGAGTCAAAATCATTCAAAATGCATTTGCTTCTCTGCCCTGGTGATTACCATGGATCTTAGGTTGACAGGTTGTGAGCCAATAGAGATATTGAGCTTAAGTTCAATCAGGAAGACCTTCTCTACTCTCTGTCTTGCAGAACACCTTTTATAACCCTCCTTCACCCCAGGCGCCGCCAGTCTCCAGACTTCAATGCCAGGCCAAGCCCTCGTCTCTTTCAGTCTCCAGCCTCTTTTCTTCACCACCACCACCAGGTCAAGACCTCGGTGGATATATTCCTCCTGCTGGCGTCTTCTCCTCCTTCCTCCTCAAAGCTCATTGTAATATCATCACATTACAGTGATGTCTAAACACCAAAGCACAATTCGTCCTTGTATGCATAATGAATCACCACGTCACTGTTCACTCTCCTGATTGAAATGGCACTAACTTCATTTCAGCACCTCAGCTCTATGCTTGTATTCTCCTGGGGAGGAAGTGTAAAAACATCTAAGGCAGTACCATGATCGGTGGTGATTCTAGAGTCTGTGGGGGCCCTAGAGAAAAATTCACAGAGGGGGCCCTAAAACCAACACTCATCATCATTATGTCATAAATAATCTGACATAAATACAAATTGTAAACATCTGTATAATTGTGTAAACCAAGTTTTTGTTCTTTCAAAACTAAATATATATATATGTGTATATATATATATGTGTATATATATATGTATATATATATATATGTATATGTGTATATATATATATATGTGTGTGTATATATATATGTGTATATATATATATGTATATATATATATATATATATATATATATGTGTGTATATATATATATATATATGTGTGTATATATATATATATATATATATATATATGAAAGTTATTAAGAAACTTCGATAATACATGTCATTGCAAACTCAGTAGCTGTAGTTTATAGTTTATCAGCCCTTGGAGGCCACCAACTGACCTGAGGCTCCGAGTAGTCACCTGCTTTGCCTGCTGGCAAGCGGTGCCTCTGTTTCTACCAATTAGTCAGCACGGTAGTCCCAGGAAAACAGATATCAAAGGAAAGGTCTCAAAAACACTGGAAAAGGTAGACAGACAAAGATGAGGAGTGCACCTGATGGCTGCTTTTCAGTCCCTGCTGCAGCTCTGGAAACACTTGCACACAAAGCAGAGGATGTTACTACACTGTCACATCCACACTGGCCTCGTTCTCACTGGGGATTTCAAACTGATTTTAAAGCTGCCACTGAATTTTTTAACCTTATTCTTGTGGACCTTTGAAGTTCAATGCACAGAGCGAGGCAGTGCCTGGCTGAGGGGCTGAGCTCCATTGGGGTGACCTGTACTAATAATAGTACACTCACTTGTGGCACTGTCGAGCACTATCAGGGGTAAAAGCCTCCATCAAATGCTGTGCTGAATCTCCTCTTCAGTCATACCCACTGTGGATTGGATTGTGCATGCAGATTGCACAACAGTATTTATTGAAATTACTATGAAAATATATAAATAGCAGCGCAGTGGAAATGGGCTGAGTGCAGCAGAGCACGCAGCTCTCCACTCTGACTCGTCAGTGTCATGTGTAGTCATAAACAAGGCCAGGCTCCAGAAGACAGCAACCATCTGTAGAAAACAGGGCAGCTCTGGAGTCAACCTGACTCAGTGAGAATAAAGGACAGCTCACATAAAAAACACAGAAACCTACCCCCCCACACTTACTCAACTGTGTGTACACACTGCAGCTTTTTTATGCAAATCTCTTATGACTGAGTGGGATGTAAGCAGACCAGTCGTTCACAGCGGCTTACTAAAATATTTGATAAAGAAGCTCATTAAGACTCTTTATATAAGACTCAATAAAGGCACAGAAACATGCAGGTAAAAAGGAGTGTGACTCTTGAGTAAGGCTTCTGGACGCCGACTGAGCTGGACCACCTTAAGCGCCTTACCCACCAGACTTCTTTAGTTCCACTTTCCCAGCATGCACTTCCGCCACTCCTGCACTGTATTTCCTACCCTTAATCATACACCGACAGCACACTTTTAGCCCTGTCCTGCTTTGCCTTTATACCCCTGCGCACACTGAACGAGACTTCTGCTGAGGGACTTTATCCTTTTTGTTAACCACTCTTTTTACCAGACAGTGCAGACACCGGCAACAATGTGTAAGGATATATGTACAGATAAACAGAACTATGGAATGCTGCTTCAGTGAAGCCAACCTAAGTCTGTTGCCAAACTGTGAATTCATTTCTTTAGCTCAGAAAATATAGTGAGGAAAATTTTGGCTGCTGGAAAATATTATCTGACTTTAAAACACACAGTAAACCATAATACAAACAATAAACTGGAGTACATGGCATATACCTTTTTTAAAACCTAAAACCTTTTAACAACTGAGGACACACGAAACAAAGACCGTAATGAGAAAATTGTACATAATGTACTCTAATGAAACCGGGATCAACTGCTTTAAAACTATGTGAGAATTAGAATGGCTACTTCCAGTCATCAGAGATGACAGCATGCACTATTAGGTAGAGTTAGTGACAAGAGTGTACACACCAGTTCACCCATTATAGCCAGTCCCTCCTACAAGAAATGGAGTAAACCTGCTTCCACCTAACACAAATGTGTTGTCAATCACTCAATTACATGTTTCAAGAAAGAGAAAGATCCAGCGGTTCAATCCAGCTGAACTATTAAATCCATGTTTAAAAGTCTTTGATAACCTGGACAAAACTCAAAGAAGTTCTCTGAAGTGTTGAAATGATTTTCAGTATTCAAGTTAAATGATTTTGTCAGAGCGCTGATAGCCCACTGGGCATAACAACACCCTGACCCTGTGTTTCTACCCCAGCAGCCTCTGAGACACGGGGCTCTCACTGAAACTCTGTTTAAAGAATGTGCAACAAACGCAGTACCTGCTGCACTGCTGAAGACTCTCCAACAGCCGGAGTGGCAGACTGGAGGAGGAGGAGGAGGAGGAGGAGGAGAAGGGTTGAGGTGTCGTACAATGTGATGGCTGGGATCTGTGAGTGAGCAGGAGGTGATGTGAGCCATCTGAACCTTTAGTCTACCATCCATCATGGCAGAGGGACACAAACAGGGGCAGACAAACAAGAGATAAACCAAAAATTGTATTTGGTAGAGACCCATTGCTCAAGCTATCTGTCCTGTAGCAGAGATTTCTTTCCATTTTCTGCTGGGAAAACATCTTCATCTCGAGCCGATGGCCAAAGAAGAGGTACCCTTAGCTCAGTCAATCCTAATATTAACCTTTGACCTAATGTTTAGTTACAAAAATTGCCAATTGTATATGTACGATTGATTATGAAACAATTTACAAGTATTAGAATTTTGCTCTAAAGGATCGAAACCAGGTTGTGGCAACATATCCTCCTTCCTTTTTTCCATCTATGGCGTCTATTATTTCACTGAAGCAGCACACAAATGCTGTTCAAAGATTTGTATTGTCCTTCCACATGATAAATCTCATGTTTAAGGACAGACCACAAGTTCTCAGTAAGATTTAATAGGAATTGTGCCAGGTTTACCAGCATTATCCAGCTTTCTTTGAAATACAGCAAAGCGGTTGGATGATTGTGACAGAACATTGCACTGAATCAAGTTCGCAGCCTGTTGAATGCTGCTGACATGTGTGTTCCAGAATCTGTCCTTTGGTTTGGAAGGGTTCTCAGTCCTACACCTCCATAATAAGAGCAGCCCGTACCAGGATCCCTGCTTCGCCTTGAAACACTTCTCTCCTTGTGTTCTTTTCACACTTCATCTGGTGAGTCCCATTCAGCTATTGTCATGTCTGGAACATGACAATAGCTGGCATGGCCATGACTTCACACCCCTGCCAGTGCACCTCTTAATTCTGAAAGTGTTGTTTATAAAAGAGAAGAGGAGAGAGAATATAATTTTCTGACCCTGTTTAAGATGATACCCTGGATTACACATATGTTGTCTGCCAGTTTAAAATGTAAATTGGTACGTTACAGTCTGTTGCAAACAGCTAAAGAGTAAGACTATCGAAACAATACAAGGACACAATAAATCTAAGTGGTCCCCATGTTTTTGCGTTGTAAATTGCATGTGATGAACGATGTAGTCCACAAATCGGCCCCTTGGGCTCCATCAGAAGGGGTATGACTCACTCTGTACCCAGCTCATAGTTCCAGGCAGGTTGCAGTTCTGGAATATGGAGACACTTGAAGATAATGTGTTCCTCGTAGCAACATTTATTTTCTTTCACATCTTTTGCAGTAAATTTGTACCTTTTCCTCTCATTTCCTGTCACCTTGATGACTACTGACAACCAAACATTTGATTTTCTGGTTGTCACGCATTTTAACTGTTTAAAAAAGGACTGCATCAATTTTATTATTTTAGATGTTTCAGTGTCAGGGAAAGCTGCCTTATAATCAGGCACAAGCTAACTCATATTAAATGGGGGAGAAAATATCAGGCTCTTTATTAAAAAGGATGCAAGAGATAGTCAGGGACGACAAGAACACTGTATCTGAAAAAGCCTTGACAACAGGACAGCCTTTCAATCAGTCAGCTTTTTAAACATGTGGCCTAACTACAATTCTCCAGGTGCTTCAAAGCAGAGAATGCTGGGAAATGAGGGACATTTTAATACAACTATAAAAATTCTGTACAAGAAGAAGCTGCATTGTCTGGATTTACTGTATTTATCAGGTGGTTATAAGTTAGTCCATAATGAGTGAATGAATGAATGAATGAATGGAGCTGTAGCCCAAACAGGTAAGAGAGCCCCTACAGAGATAGAGTATCTGAGTACTCTGGCTGACATCGAGGGAGGCTCTCCAGTTGAGCCAGTTGCAATCTGAACTCACTAATCAGCATCCATTATCAGAAATCACCTTAGTTGTAAGAAAAAGATGAAAAGGGATTAATTTTTTTATATCACTTCTCATTAAAATAGTGAAAAATTAAACCAAATGTGCCTTAAAAAAGACATTTAGTTTCATTATCTTCCATCAACAGAGGACTGACCTTATGAGCAACCTGTTGGTGATTTTGGCATAGATAGGAAGAATGATAGCTCTCCTAAAAAATAAAATCACTTTTTTGGTGGGCGCTGTTTTAGCAAATGACATAGCATAAAACATTCTCGTTCTCTTTTGAAATGTCAGCTTCCCTGTGATTGGCTGCTCCTCCCTAATTGTTTCCACCTGTGTCTCATTACCCACATGTTGTGCCCCTCTCCAAGTGTCACCCTGTTACGTTCCCTGTGACATCTCTCTGTGTGTGTGCACCTCGTCTCCTGGTGGCTCTCAGGTTTGTGATTTTAGAACCAGTCTAGTCTGTGAATTTCTGTCAGGTCATTTTATTCTTTCAGTTTCTCATTGAAGATCAAATTTTGCTTTGCTCACTTCTCACATAAATGTGAAAATACAGCCTTACATCATTCTTCATTGAGTTTTTTTCTGGCCCATATTTCTTCTATAAAGTGCAGTTTTTTAAAATGGCTAAGTATAATATTGAAAAATGTAAATGTGTGAATATGAATTTACGAGCGATAATTTATATGCGACAGAGTTAGTGCTGTGATTCTGTGCCTTTAGTCAGAGTAATGCATTAAATCATCAGATGAAATGTTTCATATTTCACTTTTGGCGCTTCCTGCTTTGTGTAAGTCCAGCTCGAGTGAGCGTGCATGTGTTAGCAGAGAGGGAGAGATTGTGTGCTGTGTAGTCGGGATGGAACAGTTGGAGATGGCAGACGCTCCTCCTGCTTCCCCCTGTCCCAGTCTCCTCACTGCAGGAGGAAGCTGTAGTCCTCCACACCTCCGTCTATCCTTCCTTCTCACCCTCCTCCATCCAAATCTGTGTCTCTATCAGTCATCACTAATATTGTCTGTTCTCCTTGCATGTCATTTATCTTTTATGTATACGTTCGAGCAGCTGTTACAACTGAATGTGAGATACGGCTTCATATTTTTTTTCCCTGTTTCTTTTTCTCCATAGATCCATTTAACTCGGCTCCCTCCCTTCTTCCTCTGGGCCTCACCCCCTCCAACACATGCAGAGATCCGTTCAAACTGTGTCTGGCAGGCAGACCTCCGGCCTGGAGGGCGAGTCCTCCTTCCCTCTTCCGAGTGTCTGGATGTGCGACCTCCTTTATATCGCCCAGATCCTTCCCCCTTTCCCTGGGAGCCGTCAATCCAAAACAGACTGTTCAGTGGGTTTGCTGGTGTGGGGCGGGGGGTGGAGGATGGATGGATGGATGGATGACAAATATGGTGTTGAGAGTGGAGGCGGGGTGAGCAAAAGGAGAGTGGGAATGGACAGCAGGAGGTTTAAGGTCAGATCCTGCTGTGTGCTAAGATGGCATTGTGTCAGGGTGGATGACCCCTCCGCTGACTCTGACTTCCTCCATCAGCATCAACCCCCTCACAGGGGCCCATCTTCCTCCTCTTTCCTTATCCTGTGGTCTGTCTGATTGGCTGCTGGGGTTAGCGGGTCACCAGCTGGACGTGAGCGTCATCACACCTCCAGGTCAGTGGTAGCATATGGAAGGAAGTCTGGAACAAGTTCACTGAATCACTGCTGTATGATAACGTATAAGAAAGGAGGAGGTGTTTGATCAAAGACGACAAATGTATAACAACTGCCAACACAAAATCTAATGAAGCCCAATCAGATAAGTGGTGTTTAGAAAGCAGAAATATATAAAAAGTGAAACCTTTTACACAGCCGCTGACACTCGGACCATTGATTGGTGTGTATATTTTGTTGGCAGCAGCCTGTGAAGGGGCGAGTCCCCTTCCAAAGACCTTTCTGATGACGATCAATGGTCCCCGAGGGACTTTTGGACAACTCTGCTTTGGCAGCAGCTTCTGTCCCATGTCCCCCCTGGGATCAGAGGGAGAACAGCTGTTGCAGCAGGACCAAACATCTGGCAGCGAAAGGTAGGAAAGTCAAAGTCTTGTCCGGAAGGTTGTTAGCAGAGACACTGGCGCTGAGCATCATGTACGACGGAGCTGTCATTGTTAACAGAGACCGTAAACAGCACAGAATACCACTCCCCAGACGGAGGAGTCGTCTGTATCTTGCCTTCACTGTGCTGCCGAACATTGAAGTAGTGATGAAAAACACAGCAGTTTTGATAGGAAGGCCTAAGGGAGTATGTTTGAACGTGTAGCATAGCGCATGCATAGTGGCAGCCGGTGCATGAAGCCCATTTTTAACTACCTGTCTGATTCACTTTAGCTGCTGCGTTTCACTTTCTCCTCTCTCCCCAATAGCAATCAGTGAGAACATTTAGTTCCCATTCATGTGGTTTAACCTCAGCGGCCCGTCTACGCTTTTAACATCCCATCTGAGTCAATAAGGTCAGAAGAAGAAAGGTGTGATTTGTTGTGGATAAAAGCAGTGACGCCATGAAAGACGACTTTTATGATGCACTTGATAGATGAGAGAACACATTCACTAGTTATGAGTCAGTTCCTTGAGGATTTTTGATTAGGGTTAATGCTAATTCACCTGCCTCACCGTATTCGTCTGAATTGTTTTGTCATTATATGCACTTATTCATGTCACATTCAGGGCATGATGACATGCACGTACAAAATTGAAAATGTTGGAAAAAAAATTTGTGGGTGTTGATCCTTTAAGATGGTCGAGTCAGTTTACACATGGAGGTCACTGTATTGGCCTCCTTACATATGTATCTTTAAATGTATGCAATCACAATAAGCTTTCCACCTAGTGGCCAGCAGTTGTATGCACGACTAAAATTAGTATGAACCAGAATGGCCAGTGGACACTTTTTTACATATTGATTTTGCATGCATTTTTATTGATGGTGTGCATATTATATTGATAACAATACAGGTAGTCTGTGTCTACAGTGAAACAATCTGCCAGATATACAAAACAAACCCATCCTACATAGCTTTAACAGGAAAAGTTTCTTCTTTTTGCCCCAAGTGACATGCGTCAGACTTAGTTTAAGTTATTTACCTCAAGCTAACCTTTTTAAACAGCATAAACCTGACACTACATGGCATTTAGAACGTATTCTAACACAAATCAGAAAACACCTGTGAGGCCATGCAGGTCCCTCCAGCTCAGCAGAGCTTTAAACACTCAAAGGTGAAGTATCCCCCTATGGCAGACATCTGACTGTAAATACAGAACATCCACTCTGCTTCGCATAATGATTTTTAAATACTCTTTGTGTGGTGATGTCAGTGTCTTGTAGCTTTCATTCGCATGCCATATGCATTATTATAGGTACTCAATGCTCTTCCAGCCATTTTTTATTTCATTTACCCCTGTCAGTACTTACCCCTCTTCACTCTGATGGAGAAGTTCCACAGGAGGTTGCTGAGCATACATTCCTAACAGAATCCCTTTTCAAATTAAATTTAAATGACCCCCTCAGCTCATAAGCACAGGCTCCACTGACAACTTAATTCATAATTCAGTGCTGAGCCAGGGCCTTGAGGGCGATAATGCCGGCCTAAATGGAGGAGAGATGCTACTAAATGGGCTGTTTGTTTGCACCTAAACCTCTTTACAGGCCACAAGTCCACAGCTCAGCACACTGTAGTGGTGAGGAGGAGAAAGGGGTGATGCATAGAGGGGGCGGAGGGCCCAGTCAATACGCTGACCAGCTGCTTTCATGTCTTGAGTCGATCTTTGTGGCTCGACCACGGGGCGAGGTTTCAGTGATTTAAGATTTCAGCATTCCGTTTAACAGTGACCCATAACCAGCCCCACGGCTTCTACTTTATTGTTCTCAACATCATTAATGTTGATTTACTAATAATGTTAAGTGTTACTTTATTATTACTTCTATATGTATCTTGTGCTATTGAATTGATTGTTACATTACTGCCGTTATTGCTATTTGATGTATGTGTGCAATTATTATTTTTTATTTAATGTTTGTAATTATTTTATTCATCATAAACTCCTCCACCTACAGTATACCCATCCAAATACAGAACAGCCTCGCTCGTGCCACATAGTTTGGTTTATGTACAGGAAAAAAGGCAATTGCACTAAGATTCTAAAAACTGTAGGTCTCTACTCCACTGGTAGTGAACTACAGGCATTTAAAACTCACAAAAATCAATATTGCCTAAAAAATATACTCAAAACATCAAACCCCTTTTTTTTTCTGCAGGACCTCTCAAACATTTGTTATGAAATGTGTTTCCACCTGGAAAACGACTGAAATGTTGGAGAACAAAGTTTTTTTTTTAATATAACGATGCCAAAGCAAGTTCATCTGCCCATTAGAGACCAGATGTGGGATAAGAAAAGGTGGTGGGGATGGAGGTGAGGAAGTAGGTTTATGGGGTTCAGGGTTTAACAGGGTAAATAGACATAGGCTGAGACAGTCACACAACCATTCAGACCGAGCAGCTGGTGTCATCACATGAGCTGTTATTTAGTTGAACTGTGAAAAACATCAATATGAACTCAGAAAATGAAGGTTTAGCAAAGCTGCTGAAAATAACTGACCCCATATGAGCCCTCAGGCCACGTGCAGGCAGCACAAATTCTGCACTGGTAGTCAGTGATTGTAGAAGTTAACTGCAGGCATTCAATAAAGCTTCCAAAAATCAATACTTCTTCCTGAAAACTATACTCTTTTAAAAGAAACTCTTAAAGTTCCAAGATTGTTTTTCCACATTTTCTACATGATCTCTCAAACATTAACACTTGTAACAGCATAAATATATTTTTTTTAATGTTTTTTTTCTGCATCTATTAGATCTTAAGCATCAATTTATACAAGATGATAAGAGATACATGAATGGTGTTGGGGGTTAGGGGATGGGGGTGAGTGTGAGTGTGAGGAGCAGTGTCACTTGGTTTAGGACCCTCCACAGCCAACATTTCTTCTGTGGGCTTTTTTGCAGCCGCTTCCCTCAAGTTGGCTTCAAGAGAGTCCATCCTTGAGATTATAGCTTTTTCTGTTTTTTCTGCCCACTCCTGTTCTTTGTCTTTTTCTTTGAAAATTTGACTAAGGGCCTCATTTGCTTGCTGGGGCCCAAATCTCTCCTTCTACTTCCACTTCCACTTCCTTTGATGTAGAGCTACAGTTGTTCTTCGACTTTTTTTTTTCTGGGCAGCTGCAAGTTTAGCATTCTCGGTCCTCAGGCGAGCTATCAAAGCCTATGAGGATGCCTTTGTTTTCTCCAGTCCTGTGATCGCCTTGTCCAGAGCATTTTTACCAGTCCTGTCTGAAGAAGGCTTCTTCAGCTTTGAGCTGAGCTTTGACTGTTCTGCGTCCTGGTTAGCGGTTGCTGTCCCTTCCACATCCTGCTGGTCTTGTTTGGTTTGGGTGTTGTCAGTCTGCTGCTCCTGGTCCCTGTGGGATTGGATCCACTAGTACTTTGGTGGTTTCTCCTTATTAACACTTCTTGGACCTATAGACTGCTGCAGCAGCTGTATTTGGAGGTTTTGGATGTTAGCTGACCTTTTCAGTGTTTGTGGTCTGGTAGCTGGGGTCTTCCTGTAAAGACATGCAAGGAAATCTACTGATGGCCTTCTTCATTGAAGTGGGTTGTTCTGCCTGTAGTTTCTGGCTCACGCCCCCTATTCATGTTGTGTGTTGTTGTTCAGCTTCCTCATGTGCTTCTTCAGTGAACTGAAGCCTGGCTTTGTACCTTCCTAAATCTGGATCAGCCTTCTGCAGGAGCAAGTTTGTTGTTGTTTGTTGTCTTCAGTTTGTTGATATTAGCTGCGCTGGCTACTTGCCTACTCAATACCCACATTAGGACTTTGGAAGGTGGTGTGCTCCATAGTCTGCTGTCAGCGTGCATTCTCAAATTTGTCCTGTAAAGCTTTGATTATCTCTCTGCAGTGACCAGTCTTTAATCAGACATGTGCTGCTTGTGTTGAGCCTCTCCAAGCTCATCTCAAAGAACTGCACTGCCATTTCTGAGTTTTGTCAACATGTCACCCTGGTGCTGAGACTCAGCCTGGGAACAAGAACTGTAGAATCTTTTGCTAGGACATCTAGGATTTTGTGTTTGGCTTCTTTCCGAAATTGTGTTGAGCATGCATGGTAATCAATCGAACATTAAAACTGCCGACTGACTGACATGTTGAGTGACAGTTTGAAGTCAAGCCAATCAATTTGTGTTAGAAGGAAGGCAATGTCCACCACACATTTTTGATTTCACTTCCTTCCATCTAAAATATATTCCACCATGTTCCCCTCTTTCTTTCTTTGCTACATAACTCTCTGATCAAGAATAAACGCACTTTCACTGAAATCAACTTTTTAGACTATTTTACATGCTTAAGGACGAACAATATTGGAACACAGTCCAGATTCTTTCCACTCAAAATGTGGAAAGTGGTAGTAGTGGATAACTTCTTAAACCATTGCAACAGTTTGCATCAATATTTGCATTTTATATTGCATGATGTTAGCTTTCCCTCCACAGTCAAAGGCATTTTTTTTACCACATGCTAAATACTCAGTGGCATCAGCACAACCTTCTGCGTTGATTACCCAGAAAATGAATTTTTTTCTCATGGGTTTTTGCACATCAGTGACTTACTACTTACTTGTCGGTGTATATATAATTCATTTATTAATAAAATAATCTGAATTACAATAATTATCAACTGCAATTTTACGTCAACAGCCAGGTTGTGTTATGTTCAGGTTCACGTCCTTTCATGTTTTTGTTTTTGTGGCTGTAACGATTCCCGTGAGCTGAGTTACCTCCACTTAGAGAGCGGCTTTAATGGATAAACACTTCATGTTGTTGTCAGCTGAGCTGTTTATTAATTTGAACCACAAAACACTTCAATGTAGGAACACACAAAAAACAAGGTTTTTGTGAAGTTGCAGAAAAATAAGTGACCACATGAGCTCCTTGTGTGCATTTCTCTCTTTTTATGGTCATTTTGAACAGACGGTCCAAAGTTGTCTTCAAGACCCTACACAGATGCCTGATCTGCAGTCACCCATACCATCGACTAGTCCTCAGAATAATGCCCACAAACAGCAACTTTCTCTTGAAGGCCACACAGGTGAGGTTGTAGCCCAAGGCTTAACTGAGGCACTGACATCCTGCCTTTCCACAGACCAGTCTGCATTATAGCTGACAGAAGGGCAAATACAGTGAAGGACACTTTACTTAAACAACTGTACCCAGCTCAGCGCTTAGGGCACCGGCTGCAGTTAATGTGTGGTTCCCTGTTTTACTACATGGCATTTATGCCAAATGTAGAGTAATAATAAAAATGGTAATAGAAACTGAAAAGAGGGAATCGTACGAAAAAGATAATTCTCTGTTTAAAAACTAAATGCAGTTCAGAAAGCACATTAAATTTGATTTAATTTCATAGGATTCAGGAAAAGCTTTATTTGACCCAATTATAGCTTGCATTTTAATTTACTTCTCATCCTCCAAGCCAAGATAAGATGATGAAATGCAAGCATTTGTGACTTACACTGCTCAGGAAGACCATCACATGGCCCTTTTCAAACACATGGCAGCCACCAACCAGGTGGGACACACACAAGATGATATAAAAGCAACGCAAGGCCATCCTCAGTTAGTGTTGACAAGAAGAGCAGACACTTAATGTGCTATAAAGGAGTCCTTGAATCCGCTGCCAGAGTTCAGATTCACTCCCTGCTGAATCAGACCTAAGTGTGTCCTACCTCTCGCTTTACAACACCAGCTCTTAAAACCTCAGTAGACAAAACACAGCTCAAAATAACACAAAGACATCCGTCACAGCATATCTTTGACCTGAGAAAGGACAGCCCTCTCTGTGTGGCTCGGGTGATCCACAATTTAAGACCCAATATATCAACCCAGATAAGATGGAGGCCACCTAAATAAGAGCCGTAGCTGAAAATATGGAGGCAAAGCAAGGCACAGGGCCGGCCCAAGGCGTATGCGAAATATGCGGTCGCTTAGGGCCCCCAAGAGCACCAAAGGTCTGTGATAAAATATATATTTTATATTTTAAAAAATAACATTGATTAATACAAACAAGATGGTATTACACACAGTGCAGCCTATAGGATGATGAAGCATCTGATGCTGAGGTGGTGGTATGAAATTTTGCTTAGGGCCCCATAAAGGCTTGGGCCGGCCCTGGCAAGGCACTCTCACCTTAAAGTGTTCAACTGGAGAGAGGAGCCAGGAATAAGTTCACATTGGTTTTTATGTTGCATTAATATGAAAAACTGAATATGATTTTCAGTTTGGAATTGGAAAGGCCTAGTTATTTTTTCTACTTTCTTTCCTTGAGAGTCATTTTCAATACCCACCACAGCATCACAAATCTAGGTGATACCAAATAATCACCACAGCCTATGATGAAATTAATTGAGTAATTACAGAGGATGAAATAATGAAAGTAGACTTTACTCTGAGTTTGATCCTGGCACAGATCTGTGTCCCAGTGTGGCTTTATGTTTAGTAGAACCGACTTGTCCAGTCTGCTGTTGTTGCTCACGCCTTTAGGCAAATGCGCTGATGCTGTAATTCAAGCTATACAATTACAGAGGCCACTGTAACTGAAACATTAACCTTACTCAGCAATGCAGGGCTTTGACGTTTTACATTTATATTGACGGAACACATCATGAATAACAATGTAGATCTTTAGCCTGCAGATACTGAAGACTTTGTATCAGTTTCTGCCCCCATAGGCAATGAAAAAGTGCTTGTGACATCCCATTTTTAATGTAAGTTGTAATGTGAGCAACAGTGAGTATGTAAGAATAATAAGAGTCATTTCTACCCGTCAAAGACATTGCCCCTGCATTGGATGACAAATGACCTGATGTATCCCCCTTCAGCTCAGTTTATTGCTGCTGAATACTCCCATTGATTCTGATCAATGAATGGCTGGAAAATAACTGAGCTGTGGCTCGGTGTGTGCTTGTTGGAGGATACAGTCACTCTGGAAGTCGGCAGTTAGCAGTTTAGCTTTGTAGTTCAGGTCGATGTGATCTCTGTTGACTTATGACAGCTTAAATACGATGCTGTACTTTTTATGCTTCCTAGGAGTTCTTGAGCAGTCATGCTGGCCCCTCTTACTTTCATACATGGTTCAGACACCATAACTGATTATATTCTTTTCACTGTGTCCTTGGACTAAAATGAAATTTTGCTTAAGCTGGATTTACACCAGAAGCATTACAGACAGTAACGCTGTGACACACTGCCATTTTAGTCAATGAGGGTATTTACACCAGATGTGTAACAGAGCATCCCAGAAGTGTAGCTATGCGCTGCGAGAGTTACACACCTGTTCTATTTTGGAGCTGTGTTGCACCTAAGACACGTCAATTTACACCAACCATATCGACACAGGCGGAAAGTCAGGCACCAGAACACCAGAGAATTTCTTTCAAAATAAAACATGACTCTGAACTCTCATTTAACATCGCAATTGGAAGAGAAACACAGCCACAGCTGTTCCTTTTGGAAGTAGAGATGCTCTACTTTTTATTTGATTTGTATAAGGACAGGATCGGAAAGGAAAAGGTAGGAAGAGAAGCAGCAACTGTTTTAGAGTGGAAGGTGAGAAGCTGCCCTGCGTGTACATGTGCTGATGGAGTAAACAGAGGTTAAAGTAACATGCTCTGTGACCGAGCCTGTTGCATGTATTTTACCATTAGATTAACAGGCAGATTACTACGTTACTTCTTGTGGGAGCTTGTAACATACACTCAACAAAAATATAAACGCAACACTTTTGTTTTTGCTCCCATGTTTCATGAGATGGACTTGAAGATCTAAACTTCATTCCAGATACACAATATTACCATTCCTCTCAAACATTGTTCACAAATCTGTCTAAATGTGTGATAGTGAGCACTTCTGCTTTGCTGAGATAATCCATCCCACCTCACAGGTGTGCCACATCAAGATGCTGATCTGACATCATGATTAGTGCACAGGTGTACCTCAAACTGCCCACAATAAAAGGCCACCCTGAAATGTGCATTTTGTTTCTGCTTTATTGGCGGTCTGGGGACTCAGAACCAGTCAGTATCTGGTGTGACCACCATTTGCCTCATGCAGTGCAACACATCTTCTTCGCATAGAGTTTATCAGATTGTCTATTGTGGCCTGTGGAATGTTGGTCCACTCCTCTTCAATGGCTGTGCGAAGTTGCTGGATATTAGTGGGAACTGGTGCACGCTGTCGTATATGCCGGTCAAGCACATCCCAAACATGTTCAATGGGTGACATGTCCGGTGAGTATGCTGGCCATGCAAGAACTGGGACATTTTCAGCTTCCAAGAATTGTGTACAGATCCTTGCAACATGGGGCTGTGCATTATCTTGCTGAAACATGAGGTGATGTTCATGGATGTATGGCACAACAATGGGCCTCAGGATCTCATCACGGTATCTCTGTGCATTCAAAATGCCATCAATAAAATGCACCTGTGTTCTTCGTCCATAACAGATGCCTGCCCATACCATGACCCCACCACCACCATGGGCCACTCGATCCACAACATTGACATCAGCAAAGTGCTCACCCACACAACGCCACACACGCTGTCTGCCATCTGCCCTGAACAATGTAAACCGAGATTCATCCGTGAAGAGAACACCTCTCCAACGTGCTAGACGCCATCGAATGTGAGCATTTGCCCACTCAAGTCTGTTACGGCGACGATCTGGAGTCAGGTTAAGACCCTGATGAGGACGACGAGCATGCAGTTGAGCTTCCCTGAGACGGTTTCTGACAGTTTGTGCAGAAATTGTTTGGTTATGCAAACCAATTGTTTCAGCAGCTGTCTGAGTGGCTGGTCTCAGACGATCTCGGAGGTGAACCTGCTGGATGTGGAGGTCCTGGGCTGGTGTGGTTACTCGTGGTCTGCGGTTGTGAGGCCGGTTGGATGTACTGCCATATTCTCTGAAACGCCTTTGGAGACGGCTTATGGTGGAGAAATGAACATTCAATGCACGAGCAACAGATCTGGTTGACATTCCTGCTGTCAGCATGCCAATTGCACGCTCCCTCAATGCTTGTGGCATCTGTGGCATTTTGCTGTGAGACAAAACTGCACATTTCAGGGTGGCCTTTTATTGTGGGAAGTTTGAGGTACACCTGTGCACTAATCATGATGTCAGATCAGCATCTTGATGTGGCACACCTGTGAGGTGGGATGGATTATCTCAGCAAAGCAGAAGTGCTCACTATCACACATTTAGACAGATTTGTGAACAATGTTTGAGAGGAATGGTAATATTGTGTATCTGGAATGAAGTTTAGATCTTCAAGTCCATCTCATGAAACATGGGAGCAAAAACAAAAGTGTTGCGATATATATTTTTGTTGAGTGTATGTACAGATACGCCAAACTTCAGAAAAGCATCTGGTGGGGATTGATGCCACACTGGAGAATAAAAACACGCTGCTTACGTTCTGCAGTTGTTTGGTGGCAGGTGTAAGTCCGGGGTAAGACAATCTATTGCCACGTGAGAAATGTATCCTGGGATTTAGTGCAGGGAATTAAAAACTATAAAATCAATCCATGGTACGCACAGGATAGACCTTCTGAGTATTTTATACTCTTGTCACATTTTTTTAGTCACTGCAGGCTCATTTCACTGTGTCGCACCCCCTATAGAGACAACACAATCATGGCTATGAGTAGAGGAAGCTCTCTCTCACACACACAGTAAAACACAGTTAATGCTAAAAATAATGAAAAAGGTCTTGTCTATCGTGTCTTGAATTTGTGCATTTATAAAAACTGACCGACTGGTTCCAATGTCTGCATCAAAATTTGAATTCTCTGTGATATGGATACTTAACTGTTTACAATGTGACAGCCTCTACACACCAGTTTTTCACATCAGCTGGAAACCTCACTACTTACTGGATTTTTTTTTATGACTGTTGACTGAGACCACGATGTGTTCAAGGACCGAACTCAAACATCATTGATGTCTTTCTAGCATTTTTTCATGATGCGTTTTCTATCCACTGATGGGTGCTGTCTGTCTCAGATTAGATAGTGCCATTATGGGGTCTGTAGAAATTGAAAGTATAGCCACTGAATTACAGTAATATTATCCTGTCATGTTGGCCTCATTTTCATGGTTCTCTACTTACCTCTACCTCCCCACCTACAGAACTAATAACATTTCCATGTTCACATGTCAAACTGTCACTGTGAATGTTCTGGACCATCTCTGCATATCTTTTCATGGACAAGATTTGTCTGTCATAAAGCTATGGTTCTAGTCCTTTCCTCCTCTGAAAGTATAAAATGAGTTGTACATGTTTGCTTGCAGGAGACCTATAACTTTAGAAAACACACAGGTGACAAGTGGCAAAAATTGCCATAGTTGTGTGTACAGAATGACAAGAGGTCTGTAGTTGTCGTGGATAATTTGCCTTTTTGTGAGTGCACTTAAACAACACTGGTGAATTTGACCAATAGTTCAATGGATGTATTTTTAATGGAGAAAGAATCTATATGTTTTTTTTTCTGCAGCACTTAGTCTATTAACAATAATGTTTTGATAAATAATTTACAGTTTAGTCTGAATTCCACCTCACAAGGTTGTTGTCCATGCTGTGTACGAGGAATATAAAGAGGAACATAGAGGAATATTTCCTTCTAGGTTTTTAAGAGATCATCTTTTCTGCTGTAGTGTCTGAGTATTCATTTGTAAAGTCCTACTCCATAAACCTTTATTGATTTGAAAAGAACACATCACTGTTTCGCCTGAGGATTGTAAAGCAGGTGCTTTATAAAGGCAGAGACTGTGCTTCCAGGTGCTAGAGCTTGATATTAGAAAACACTGTTTTTCAGTGTATTTAAAAAGTCTTATAATAAATGTGACACCACTCAGTCCCTCAGGCAGGTTGTTCTAAAGGAGCCCAACCCAGAGTGGGCCCAGTAACGGAGAACCCAACACACACCTACACTGAGCCGCTGTTACCTAAGGGGGCAGTTGCTTTTAAAGAGGCCGGACCACCCATGTCCTGCTGTGCCATTACCTGCTTTAACAGCAGTGATTTGTCGGTGACTCTCACTGGCACACTGTGATGTAGGTTTGGGAGTGAGCTCTATTAAAAAGTCATTAAAGCTGAGAGAAAGCATGGTGGGCTCAACTCTCTTGGCGAAAGGCGCCTCTGGAAATTACTCTATCCATCATAATTACACCAACCGGACACTGCTTCACAGAGGCCAAGGGACACAGATCCCTCCAAGACTTCAGTGAACCAGACTGCGAGGTTGTGCGGGAGGAAGGAAGGAATGAATAGGGAAAGAAAGGGAAGATGGGAAGAATGAGAATGAAAAGAAACTCAAAGGAAAGCAGACCTGGAGGATAGAGGAAGGCTTCGGGGAGAGAGGAAGGGAAGAGTGAAAATGTGACCCTGTTTGAGTGCAGTTTAACTGTGAAAAAAGGCTGCTGTCATAAAACAGATGATAGAAGTAGGCACCGTATTTCCTGCATATCTGACTGTGGGCTCTGTTTCAGTGAATCAGTGGGTGCACCGGGGGTGGCGAGTGATTTTTTGGTAATTTTAAGACCAGAGGCAAACAGTGCAGCCGGAAATTAGGTTGGATTTAGAGAAACACATTATCTGTGGGTCTGGATTCAGTCATGACCAATCAGATAAGCACTTTCCCTTCCTTTGAAACTTATGATGTAATCATCCAGTGCACAACACAAAAGTCTCTCTTGAAAGCAAACTAATGCCCTTATGTAGGAAGTGTGGAATTGCTACAAGTGAATATATGGTACCTTAAATAAACTACTTAGGGCTGCTGATTGTGTTTGTTGCAGAGGCCGTAGGGGAACAGTTACCCAGCGCAGGAAATGATATTAGGAGAGGAGATAATCAAAGGTTGGCAACAAATCATAGTGTTAGCCCACACTACTGACTGCAGACTGTCTCAATGTGCACTATAAGAGAGATTATAAACACCTAAAATGACAGAGAAATCTGATTCTGTTTGACAGTACTTGATCAGCATTACATCATCCATACACAGTATTTAATTAACAAGGTAAACGCTCGTATTGATAAATTGATGTAATCAATTTATTTGTGATGCGCGTCATTATTAAAGCAACACAAAGGAGTTCATTGGGAAAATTGCTCTCTGGCTCCCCCTATGTTGAGATCTGCAATCCCATTGTCATAAATACTTGTTGTGGTAATAGCCTCCCCTAAGAACAGCATAATACATGAGTATTTATGTACACACCGATGGAAAAGGAACCAGTGTATCCTGGAAACCAAAAGGTTTTTATACCAGCTTAACTCCTCTTTACCTTGGCTTAAAAAAACATACACTGAGAAGTATAGAACCTAAGCAGGAGGAGCAGCAGCAAGTAGCAACAAGGCCACATCGTCACCCATCCTGCATCCTTTTTTCCTCCTTCAGCTTTCACCAACAAGCATGAGTCAGTCTGATATTCACTCTTGTTCAGGCTTTTGCTCGGTCACTTTATTTTTTTCATACAAGTTCCTCTTTGGTTCTTTGCTGGCTCTGCTATAGCATCCATTCAAACAATACCAAGCTACATAGCTCCAACTCGGCAGACATTTGGTGCAGGCACTGGAGGAGGGATGTTTCACACAGTTATGAGTTGATATACCATCAGCCTGTCAGTTTTACCTTAATGTTTTGTTCATGGCTGGTTTAAAAAAAAGGTGAAGAAAAAGCAAGAAATAAAGATTTTTTTTTTCTAACAGACTATTGTATTATTTATGAAATACAATCACACACCAGGCTTCAAACAAAAACCTTTCACTCGGTGCAACAAGTGCAAGCCAGTGCTTCCAGCTGAGAACAGTTCATATCCTTCGTGACCACGCAAGAGTCCTTTCTAGTATTCTGAGAACACATAGTTTGAGAGCATGTCTGTACCTTTTTGGAAAAGCCTACATTCATCTGTGGCTGATATCCATTATAATGGAACACAACAACTGGTTGACATTCATAGTTATGAACTGTGAAGGCTCACTTTACTGAAGCATTATTATGTCTTCTGTCATGAAATCCTGATTGGAACATATGGTTTTGTTGCTGAAGTCACGGCTGCTGTATGTAAATCCACGCATCTCGCTCTGTTTGCAGAAGCTGTTAATAGGTATAAACATGATAATCATCATGACTTATAAAGTGTAATAAAATTTATTAATGAATGCACATTGTCCATAGTAAGAACAGCTTTTATTATCTGGGGTGGTGGTCTCTGTTGCTGAAATAACACCACACCTCATTTGTGTGTGCACAGAGAATTATGTGTGATCTAATTTCGCCAAGTAAAACTTTTCTGAAAGAGAAACTGTTCTCAGTAGAATTCACATCATCATTAGACTTTGGAACAGTCCTTTGGTGGCACATAGTGTCCTAGGAAGAATCCATCCTTGACACTGAGAAACACACACTGTCAACAAGAAAAGAGAACGTGCACCAAATTCCATCTCAACACCTGCTGCCACTGGCAGAATGTGATTTCTGCCGAATAACATTTTTAGATGGGGTACAGGAGGCAAAATGAATCTTATTTGAAACCTAAATGTTGGAGAACACAAAGAAGTTTTTTAATCCCAATTTTTTCCAAAAAGCTATGTATTTATTTTTATTCTCTTAGATCTGTCTTTCATTTTCAATAATGTTAGCAGCACTGTGTGTGCCTGTCACAACTTCTCCATTCTGGGAGTTGAAGTTGACTCAAGTCAAATATCTATCTACATACAAACAGCCCTGTGGAGACTGATGACTCACACAGTTCAGCCATGATTGGTAACATGAATTCTTCTCTAACTGCGTGTGGCTTTTTGCCTTTTATAACCCACTGATCCACCAAATAAAACACCTTCTGTGCTTTTCTGACTCTGTTATAAGGTTAACTGTTTTCTTTTTGTTTGTTTGTTGTTTTTTTTTTGCTTGGCTGGATATTCCTCTGACTTTCTGTGTGGAAAAATTACTTAGATTTGCTCACATGCTGTCAGAAAATCTGCCATCAGAACCCAACCCTAGTTGAGAGGGAATGAACTTTAAACATATCACTGTATGTTGCTTTTATCACTATAAAACAGCAATATAGTGACTCCTTATCAAGTGCAGCTTATTGTAATTCCTAACAAAAGCTAAGTTAGGAGCAAAAAGCAAATATTTGTACCATTTATGGGATATCATTACCATCTCCTTGAGCATTCTGAGCTCACCTTGTGTTGCTGTGTGCACATTGCCGTCTGTTTAGCTATCTGTATGTCTGACTTGATCCAAGTCCTCCATCTCTCCGTGCCGTGAGGGCTCTGAGCCTGGCAGCGCTGCCAGCAGGCTGGTGAAAACATCAGCCCAGAGACACAGAAAACAGGCAGCGAGAGGGTCTGGGGTTATTAATGATGACCGCCGGAGCTCGAATAGAATGACAAAACAAGGGAACAAATAGTGTGTGAAATGCACACCTGTCTGCAGCAGTGGCATGAGCCTCGGAGGAAGAGCCCTGGGAGAAGGTGAACACTATGAAGATGGACGAGGAGATGGGTGCACTGTGGAGGAGGAGAAGGCGGCACATTTGTGAAGGAGAAAACAAACACCTTGGAAAGAGATGAAGCTGGAAAAGCTGGATGGAGGAAAGTCTGTGGAGAAGGAGAATGGGGCTTTAAAAAGAGGGAGGGGTACAGAATACAGATGAAAGAGGAGATGGAGCACTGATGCAGAGCAGGAGTAGGTGGAGTAAGAGACAGCTGGAGAGGAGGCTCTGTTCAGTTGTGTTTAAGTCTGGAATAGAGTCATGTCTGCTGGGTTTGACATAAGAAAAAAGAGGAGAGGCAAAGACAGAGAAAAGAAAAGGAGAGAGATGCTAACCCCTATTTCTATCATGATGTGGTGTCAGTGGTCAGTGTGTGAGGTTTCCTGTTGCTTAGTTACTGTATTGCAACAGCAGCGCTGGTGTCTGTATTTGTATGTGTCATCCTCCCAGTGGTGGGTGTCTGCACGACTCTCCCACCGCTGCCATCATGGCTGTTGCCTTGAAACTATAGTGCTGTTAACAAGAATTCAGTCGTCTGACAACTTTCACCCACAGCCCTTCCTATGTATAGGTGCCTCGGCCTCCTTACTACATATTCTGCTCCAGACTACTGGTACTGTAGAGAGGATAGCAATGCACATCTGGCACTGTGAGGAGCCAACATGCTCCCCGGACGAGGCGTGTGCATTGGCCCAGGTGCCCTGTCATAACCCCACCCATCAATCACCATTGGCTGACGGCCACAGCCATGGCTCCCACCCTAAGGAAACGTGAATCGCCTTTTTTCCCCCCCTTCAGGATGATGGATGAGGATGAAACACTAGGGCCCTAAAGGCTGGGGATCTATGGAGTGTAAAGCTGTAGAGGAGGGAAGAAGAAGAAGAAGAAACCCATGAGAAAGTTACTAAAGAACAAATTGAATCTTTTTGTGAGTCTTAAAAATAAGATTTTTTTCCCTTCCCTTAAAATGAGAGAGGATGATGATTCAGCTTTCCTCAGGGAACACAAACCAATTTTGATAATTTTCTTCAATCAGGGGACAAAGAAATCTCATAAACATGGTGTTCCTGGCTCAAAATGAGGCAGTGATAGTAGCATCTTCATCATGTGCACACACACGGGCATGTGTGCCATAGATTCAACACTTTTTTTAAATAAGAAATGTATTTTAGCAGTTCTAATAATAACTTTATTATATTAAAGTAGGCAATTAAGAAAAAGAGAACATTTATTTGGAAAGCACATAAAAACAATGTATTTCATTACAGTTAACAGAAAGTATGTTTGATTAAATGTAATACAAAAATTGAATTTTAATTACTTTTCGTCAACATTGTGTTTGTGCGTTAATAACACTTTTCATCAGTAACATGAATTATAACCTCCTCTGCCTTCACTGCTTCACCACAGTTTGAACATCCATTAAATATCAGGGCGTTGTCTGACTGGTGTTGAGGAGGAGGAAAAATACACACACTTTTTTAAGAGGAAATTTCCTCTGAAAATTTTTTTAGCTCTTTTCTTCAGCTTTGCAGTTACAAATGACAGATATTCACATTATTCAAAGCTTTTTTAGAAACCTGTTTTCCATTAAGACATTTATCAGAAATTTGTTGAAAACTGGAGGCAGCAAAAATGTGAGGCTACCACCTTGTAGTTCTGCATGCTGGAAAAAACCTTGATATCAGAGAATTTCAGGATATTTGCAGCAGAAGAGAAAGAAGTTCATTTTACTTGTTTGAGGGGGGTAAAAAAAAAGATGAAACGATCACGACAGATGGACAGTTTTCGCATCACGAGGCTCTCTAAGTGTGGATGAGAGAATGTCTCCTTTCAGAGTGAAGTATCTGATGAAACATGTCTCCCTTGTTTGATGTCCTACACCAGGCAGTGGTAACACTACCGCAGTAACAAGTGTACAAGCTCACCACCATCTCTGATGTTTCTGAACTTGACATGAATGTCCTTGTTTGACAAAGACCTTTCTGTGAGAATGTACCGTGTAGTCTTTCGTCATCACCGGGAAAACATAACATGATATCCAGTTTCAAGTTTCCAGTCCACTGTGTATGTATCTGTGTGATGGGACAGGTTTCCATGGTAGCTGAAAATGGCGGCAGCAATAGGGAACATTTTTTTTTTCTATGCAAAATATGTTTAATGTTATGAATGCCTGAGCTCTAACCCAAACCAAGATCTTTACAGTAATCCCCATGGCCACATATGTTGGCGTCATACAAGTTTTTATGAAGCTATCATGTCAATGAAAAAATCATGAATGCAAAATACATGAGGATTTCAAGCAAACTGAGCTCATGAAAAAATTATTTTTAGCAGCAGTTTCAAGTAGCCTCTTTTCCTGTGTGCTACATGTTGCTTCAGTTATGCATGTCAATAGGTGTGATTAAATGGAAGAGGCGCTCGCTAAACCATCTCTATAGGCACCAGATTTATTTTCTACATCAATGGACTGACTCACTGACTTTTTAAATTAAGTAGCTGCTAGTCCACGTCAATGCCAGTCACACACAAACACACGCGCGCACAGAGGGAGAGACAAAGTTTGATGTAAAATTGAAATACAAAGCATTAGTACATCCAGTAAAACAAGACAATCTTTTTCTGTTGAGCCTCTTGATAATTTAGCTGACAGAACAATGAAATCATTTGCAGCTCGCAGTTATGTTAAACCTAACAATGAATAAAATTAACATCCATGCTCCAAGATGTTATTGTAGCTGTTGGATTTAATTGTCCAGGATTTCTGTGTCAAATATGATGGAGCTGGAATGTGAATGAGTCCACCAAGAAAGGGCATCAGCTATTGGTGATGAACCTTCTCAATGACCAGGAAGATTGAAGCAGGGCAGCCGGGCTGGTATAGTTCCTTGGAGGAGATGTTTCACCTCCAAGCAGCCTTTTAAAGGTAGGGTAGGAGATTTTGAAAAGTCAGTGAGAGTCAGCCAGATTTCCAAAGTAAACACACGCCCCTTTCTCTCGGAGCTCACCCCGAAGCCACGCCTCCCAACCACATGGACGCGCATTACCTGAAGATGAGCTGCGGTCTGTGACTTCGGCCATCATGCACGTACCTGTCTGGTGCGCATAGAGCAGGAAGAGAGTGACAACCAGACAATACTCCGTGCAGGGTCGTCTTGGCTGATGTTTTTAGCATTTTATAGCTTCCACAGATGATTCATATTCTTCGTTTTAAAGCGAAACTGCCAAACTCATCGGTTGCTATCAGATTGTAAAGAGAAGTTACACTAATTTAACAAAAAGTACATCAGAATGAAATCTCCTACTCTACCTTTAAGTTTCGTATTGTTGTGGTGGGGAATAGGGTTTCTACGTGGTTGAGGACCTAGTGGCGAGATCTCTGAGAAACTCGCCTGACAAAAACTCACTGGACTTCGTTGTTGTGTCTGTTTCTACAGGCGAACAATTTTGAGAATGCTGGGAGACCCTGGTGAGGAAACTAGTTAACCCCCTATTATTTTAAAGGAACAGGTGTGAGTTGGGGTGAAACTTTGTGGGGATGAATGTTAACACTGCATTGTGGCAGGAAGATGATATCTGAGTTCGCCACCTCTGTTGAGGGAAAGTTTTTCTAACTTTCAACTCAAGTTGAGTTTGGAAAACCATCCATCAACGGAGGTGGCGGGCTAGGATATCATCTTCCTGTCCGATACAATGCAGTGTTCACGCAGCTGTCAGCAGTGCAGGTGCATTGTGGGTCATGGTAGGATGATATAGTTCATTTGCTCTGATTTAAATGGTGGGTTCGTTAACTTCGTCGCATTCTTCCTTTGGTTTGGTTTGTGTACCAAAAAATGTCACACAAAGAACACCCTGTTATCATATTAATCACACGTGTCTGCTGCAGCAACAGAAACATACATATAGGGAGCAGATGTGAACGTGCGCTGTGGACTAGTGCTACAATTTAATGTATGTTAACCCGTGCAGTCTAGGCGTAGCTCTGTTGTTTATTACATTCATTGCATTCGTCACTGCACGGCAAACCCTGCGGTTTGAAATGAAGGCAGCTATGGCTTAAAAACACTTTGCTGATGCACTGGAGTCAGCAAATGTGCATATTAAGACAATACTGGCAGTGGTGTACCGGTACATTTATCCTGTTGAACTGTAACATGTTCATCAGCTGATTCGTGGTCTGTTTGTTCAAGTCTGTACCTCCAGTTCACAAAATGAGCCAGACCAAAAAGGAAAACAAATCTGTGTTTGATTCAAATGGACTAAAAAGCAGGTGTTAGTGTAAAAGCACCCTGTGTCAGTCTGTAAGTGTGACCATAGAACAGTCACAAAGGCAGCAGACCTGGACACAGCCGTGGAATAAAAACAGATCTCTGGTTCTGCTGTTTGTTATCATGACTGTGAATGATATTAGAGCGTTGTGCTTATAAAACACCCATTAGTAATGGTTTGTTTATGTGTAGGCCATAAGCACTTGATACACACTCGACAGGCTTGATAGATAGTGAATATATTATCTTTTTTTTTATTACATCTGCATTACTAAATAGCCAAACACAGCAAAACGCTGCTTCTCCAGCAACCAACAATAATGGATTTACACATAAAATATTCAGTCCTTTGGTCAACAAGATCACTTTTTCAGCTTGTGTACCACTTGTGTTAATGTGTCCCAGGCAGATAAGACACCCTCAGTGGAAACACAAGCACTCCCGAGGGCCCTGTCTCACCTTATCTGAAAGGAAGCTTCTACATGTCTGTGGTTTTTCACGGCTGCTCATAAAACAACATATGATATCTCTCCCAGAAGACACACTCTAAATGAACAGTGGCAGCTGAGAGGCTCTGTCATGCCAATAGATGTGGACGCGATGAATAGTTGATTTTTGCTGCTCCTCTGTTAGGAGAGAAATGATGAGAGAGAAATTAGGGGCTGTATGTGTTGATGCCGTTGCGGGCCAGCTGCAGCACTGCTCAGATTATGCAAATGTGTTTAATGCCTTATCCTCTAAATAAATAGTCGCCGCCAATATTTTTGTTTTTTTTTTCGCCCCCAACTTGCATTGAGATGCGCTCAGAGCTGCAGCTCTGGCAGACTCGAGCTAACTGCAGAGGATTTTCCCCGTAGTGTGGTTGAAAAATGAGAAACATTGTCTTGAACAGTGTAATGGCCATAAACACATGGCTACAACTGGAGTTCCACTGAACACATTAACCGCTTCATAAATGAGCTGACTTTATTTGGACCCTATTATATGCGTCAGCAACATGATTTAGATGGAGAGAAACTCTTTCTAGCGTAATGAGATCCTCATACAATGGCCCTGCATCCCCACTGTCCCAGTCAGTTCAAAAATATGGACGCCCTCATCACAGAATGAAAGTTAATTGCTGTGGATTCATATGTAATATTTCAAGCTTTTAAGCAAGACTTTTTTTTTCCAGGCACAGCATTATTTTGTGTAACAGGGTAAATATGTCAAAAAACAAGAGTGGTTTTAGAGCATTTAAACCTTTAATGAATTCTGAAAAATGAGGAGCAGGAGAAAATTGGAACATTATTATGTTTTACAGTGGAGCTGCCAGGACGGTTTGTTAAATGTACTGCTGCACCAGGAACTTTGGGAGAAATTAGATTTCCTCTGAGGATCATGGGAATCAGCTGATAGCAATATGCCGTTGAGCAAGGCACTAACAACCCATCTGCGTATTGGCATTTCAAGATGCAGGATGTGAATTTTATGTTTTCCAGGTCAGGTGCAACATTTTTTCCCAAAACGTCTTTCTGAATGTGTGCGTGTGTAAAATGAAACATGACTCACTGTCTCCTAATTGCAAATAATCATGTAATTATGACATCTGGAAAAATATCTTGTAATTACACAATCTCATAATGATGAGAAAAGGTTAAGGTGGTTATCAGTCACTGCTACTTGTGTGAAATACCAAGTGTGAACAGACATCTAAGTTGTGTGTGTATATGTATATATATATATATATATATATATATATATATATATATATATATATATATATATATATATATATATATATATATATACACATTTAGCTTGTAATTTCTCAGCATGAATTCTACTTCTGTTGTTGCAATGCTGTTCATGACATAATAAATCACCTGGCAAGGGTTAAATTATACTAGACTGTGATGACTGCCTACACATTAACCTCAGTAAGTAGAAGAGGGAAAATACTACACAATACTAATATCAATGTCACCGAAAAAGAACAACACTTCACCTTATTAGCCAGCACAGTAGCTATTGTTAGCCAAACATGACACCAGTCGACAGAAGTTAGTGATGAGCTGCTCTCTTGGTCCTGATGATCACTTAGGAATCACAAATGTGTGCTCTCTCAGTTCACTCGTGAGGTTGAAGCGAGGCAACTGGACTTTTAGTTTCTTGAAGACATTTCGTTTCTAGCTGTCCACATGATATCTCTATTGTAATCCTTTAGGTCAGATTGCACTTTTCTGTCTGTCATAGAAGATGTTATTTTTCTTTCCTGACTATAAGATAGTAAGTACTTAGACTAGTAAGTAAGTATAGTAAGTAGATTCAATAAGATAAACAAATTTATTATTGTAAACGGCAGCCTTTCCAAGCAAGCACTCACCATAACTTCTGTAAAATACTGTGTCTTTTTGTTCACTGCAAGCTCCACAATTTATCTCCTAATTGTATCCAATCAGTTTGGAGTAATAGTTTCCAACTAAGGACTTAATAACCATGCTTCACAAAAGTATAGTTTGATTTTCCTGCTACTACATTAGTTAAATAATCACATATGAAATCATGTTTTCTTCTTCTCAGTCCTGATCTCTCTTCAGAGGAAACACTGCTGTGTGATTCTGTGGAAGCTTCACTCCTTGTACACACTGCTGCTCACCACAAACAGGTCATTATGGGAAAATTGAAACTGACAAGACCTCCTTGACAGAAAGCATGCTGGGTAGGATTTTATAAGGTGTTGCCTTGGTGTGCCGGTTCCACAGATTCTCTTGTGAACGGCATCGGTGTGACACGTAGAGAGGATTCTTTGCTTTGATTTTAAACATGGCCACATCAATTATATATCAACATAAATTATTTAGTTTCACAACGCCTTGCAAGAGTGTTTTTTTTACTAGTGAGCTGCAGGACAATTGAAAACACTTTTAAAATGGTGGAATGGTGAGAAAACATTCAACCACTGGAAAAGAAGAGGCAGATTTCTTCTCTCACATTGAAGTAAGAAGATGAATAGCACAGTTGCGTATAAAGCTTTTAATAATGTGCAGCGACTAATGTTGTAACATAAAAGCTATGTTTAGAACAAGAGGAGGTAATGGCCACAGGGATGTTTAAATATCCTGGCACAGCTGCGTTTCATATCAGTTTAAGGTGTCAGTAACAGGCGTGGGAGAGCACACATGGAAGCAGGTAAGCCTTTCATCCCTCAAAAGATCAGATGTAAGGCCTGTTAATGTTTTACACATATAAAAACCAAGTAAAAATACACCAAACAGACTAAAATATTTTTTTGGTGTTTTCATGTCGACACCCCGTGGAGAAAAAAAAAAAAATATGTCAAGGCTAAGTGCTTGAAGATGGCTAAGCCAGGAATGTAGTCAGGCCAGGGGTCACATTTGTAGCACTGCCTGCTGTTTGATAAGCTGTCATGGTGTTATCTGTCATGGGATGTGTCAAAAGTTAGCAGGGCGTGCGTGAAAGATTAATTGATGAAACCATCAACGTCCATCAAGACCAGGGGCCCGTTTGGCTCAGTAGAAACTGAGTATATTAAGTCTAAAATCTGATTTACTTCTTAAAAAAACTATCTCAGACAGCAAGGTAACTTATATAGTCTGTTACCATGGTAACTACTAGTTTGTAAATCCCAAGTTTCTCTCTGTATCGTCTCCTTCAACAGAGGTGAGAAGCTGTTTCATTCTCTAAAAAGTAGACGAACCTCGGATACGAGTTAGCTGCTCTGTAACCGGTAACTCAGTTTTGCATTTCAGAGTTCACATTTAAACTTTTAGAGTTTGTTGAACCTCCTTTATGAATCAGGCTGAAAAATGAGCCAACAAGAGCTGAAAACTGCCGCTAACCAAAAGCCTTTTTGAGGCTGGCTCTAAAGCCAAGTCAGTCTCTGCCAACCTGCATGTTTAAACATTTTACAGCAGAAATGAACATGTTTACAGCCTGGAACAAATAAAAGGTTTTGTCTTTATAGCTTTTATAAAGCAGAGTTATGAAGTGCTAAGATTGTAAAAACCCATATTTTTATTCAGCCTATGAAACGGGCCACGTTTTGAAATGTGGGAAAAACAGGAAATGAGATGTAATTTGCTTCAGTTAGTTGCTTCAAAACATGATGAGAATTCTTACGAACTCTAAGCGTGAGGTCAAAAACAACTCTTATGTGTGTGTTTCTCATGTGTACAGTTTCTCTAATAGCAACTCATAATGATGTTTGATGTTTGAAGTATTTCCTGTGATTTCAACCACACTGTTGTCACCTACAGCCAATTAGTAAAATGCTATTTATTTATTTTATAAACTGCTGTCAGAGTGAAGCTGAACAATGACAAATCAAAGGTATTGCTTTTCTAGAGAAGAAATCATTTTTTCCATGGTAACAATAATGAATTTGTGTAAAATAAATTTGTAGAATAAAGTGTTAAATGTGTTTGCAGATACATCCACATGCAGCCACCATGCATTTCATGTCCCTCCACTTGATGGTCCCTTGGTCCTTTTTGATAAACTTTATTGCCCTCACGCATTATGAGAATAGAGAAACAATGGCTGCTGCATGGGTCTGACCTGTGTGATGTTACAGTCTTTTTATTCACTTGGCCATCCTCTTGCCAATATGAAGAGATCTGGATGCAGGGCTGACAGACCTGATTTTTTCCCCTCCTAGCTGGCACAGTAACATTTTATGGAATGTCCACCTAACTCAGACGACTCAATCGCGGCGTGCTGGCCATGCTTCATTGCCTCATCTCATATCTCATTCCAACCAGTCCCCTCCACTGCTTTTTTCCCCTCCCTCTGATAGTTTTCTCATTACATTCCTGGCACTCCCAAGGAAATAATACAGAGCTTTGCTATTGGTCTCCGTGGAAAGCTGCATTTCCTTTCATCTAACCCTGTGTGTGTGTGTGTGTAGAATCCACATACAGTGCCTATCCTATCAAAATGTGCATGCAGCCCCCCCCCCCTCTCCCACTCTTCAGTCTCCTTAAATAGGCTATTTTCTCCTCTAATGTTGTTTCCCCTTTTCTCTTCTTTTGTATTGATTGGACAAGCTCGCCGGATCAATAGATTGCTGTAGATCAGAGCGATTGCCGCACTGGCGGGGTACCACCTCCCAGCATTCGACACGGTTTCCTTATAAACCACTCGGAGAGGGCTCTCATTTCTGCGCCAAGGTTATGAAATAAAGGGCTGATAAAAGCTGACGGTGAGGCTTGTTTGTTTTGACCGATGAATAGGTTAACTGCTCTGGCATTGTAGCGAGCCTTCCCCGAGCACTCCGGGTCTCACCTCATTGTGGAGCAAATTACCTTGAATCTATGGTCTCTTTATTGCACTCACAAATCCTGAAAGTTGTTAGTGCCAAAGGGCTGAGGAACATAAGAGGAGAATGTATACTAATGGCCCCATGATGCTTGTGTGTGTGTGTTTTTATTCAGTTGATGTATCAAACCATCTATCACTATGCTGCACTATTAAACCAGATGTTCTTCCTCACTATCATTCCAAATGCTTTTCTTTTATTTCACTTTGATGACATCGGCCTAGCACTGCATTTCAAGGCAGACCTTTCAAGTTTAATGGCAACCATCTCATCACAATTATTGAGAATGTCACAGAAAAAACCTCACAAAATTATATCGATCAGTTCAGCAGAGGTTTCTACATACACTTATTAACCTAAAAAATGTATGAATAAGAAAACCAACAACACACTGATGTGTTTGCTCTGTCTTTTTGTCTGCTTTCATGCAGGCTCAGCCATTTTTACACTGGATACAGAAACAGTTGAAATGATATCATAAAATAAGAGGCCAATTTAACCATAACCCCATGCTGGCCAATCAGAAGCCTGGAAAAAAAGCCCCCTGCTGTCTTCAGTCTGTGGGTCTGTGTCATGAATGTATTTTATGTAGCAGTGACCACATCCCTGAAGGCCGGATTCGACTTTTGTATCTTGTTAGCATCAGCATTGCTTTGGCCACACACTTCCTGGCATCTTACTAACATAAAGTTGCTTTATTGTGTACTGAACAAACATCCTCTGTATATCTGTGTGGACACGGCCTCCAGCCTCCTCACCTTTCCTGCTCACCTCATTAGTTTGTCTGCATGTGCATCCACATTTACATTCTTAGCATCTTGTCTTTATGTCTTCACAACACTACAACATGCAAATTGCAAAGAGCGTGTGCAACAAAATGGACCATCCTATAAAACTTGTTGGCAGTTTAGACAAAGTCTTTTTACCTTACACATCACACCTTATAAAGTCAGCTGTACTACACTTCCCTGTTTGGTACATTTGTTTGAAGACAGACTAATAAGGTCAACTTTAGCAAAAATAATTACACTTGAATAATGATACTTGTATCACAGGTGAGAGCTGCAGTGTTGCTGGGGATGTTAAGATGTTTCAAAAACTTTTATTAAGTGCTGGCACACTTTGAAGTTCACCTTGTCATCTGTAGCGATGGGCATTATTTTTCAAGGCTTAAACCTGAGGTCAGTTTGTGTGCACTGTGTGTGTTTGTGTTTGCAGTTTGTTGTATTAAGTAGAAAGTCATGGCTCAGAAGTTGCCATTAGTCATGTTTTTGGTTTTATTTCATTAGTTGAGTACTATCGAGGTGAAGCCACAGTGACCTGCTGTACGGGCTGTTTCATGCCTGCTCCCTCTCTTGTTTTTTTTTCATCTTGCTGTTTGGTTAATAATTGAGTTGATCTTTTAAATTCTCTCTCTGGCATCTCATGATTCAGGTTCCTCGTGGCTCTGGTTAAAACAGGGAATGTAGCACTGAACATGACAGTGATTTCAAAAGAAAATTACAAAAAAAAATCAAAACTACTATGTAGTAATATGTTTTATATAAAAATAATGCTAGATAATTGTGACATGGAATAAAAATGTTTTTTAAAAAATCATACGACAAAATTTAAACACATTTGCATCATCAAAAGAATAAATGTAATGACTCCTAGACCTCCTTGCTCTTTTTAACTGGCTGTGCTTCATGATAGGATATTTTCAGTCATTCAGTTTTAAAGCACTGTAGTTAAGGCAGAAAGCGCTGTTCAGTTCTTATCTTACAAACATAACTTCCTCTGTAGCTGTGGAAAATGCCTCTTCGTCTTTAGCTTCTAAAAGTAATTCCCTAAGAAACAATTCGTGGCCCCATTTCCTTCTCCACTGTGTAACGGGCTCCTTTCTCTGGCAGCAGCATTAGTAAACACACCATCACCTGCTTTGCAGGGAACATGGAAAGAAAAAAATAAAAGAACATCTTTTAACATGGATAAGAAGAGTTGTATTGCGATAAACAAAATACACACCTCACCTCCTGTTTCCAGTTCAGTTGTGTTTACTACAGAGGGGATTGATAATATATTATATTTTAAGATGGTTATCCATAGTTTTATCTTGATTATACAGGAATAAACTGCAGTCTGGGTTAAATCAAAGATTGCTTTCTGTGCTGCAGTGAGTCCAAAATGTAGTCAGGATTGTAATAAGCTCCAGGCATATTCCTGTTTTTAGCTGGGCGCTGACAGCTTCTGAACTAACAAGTTAATTCACACTTCCCCCTGCTGTGTTACTTTTACACCATTTCTATTATATAAAAGTGTTTACATTTGTCTAAATATATGTGTTTGCTTATTGTAATTTGTGCACCCCTATAATTGTGAGGTAATTAGATACATAATATGTAATATGTGTGCTGAGATTTAGCACTACTGCCTGTGGCTGTTAAAGTGAACTGCAGAACAATACTTTATTATTAGACTGAAGGCAACCCAGCAAGAAGCTAAAAACCATTGTTCCCCTACACCTTTTGTCAGAGTGGGCACTCCAAACTGAAGGCAGCCCTGAAACATGAGGAAGCACTACCGAGGGAATTATTAGGACAAAGCATTTATTATTTGTATTATGACATAAAATGGTTCATTTATCGCGCTAGCCGGCAAATAACAGCAAGGTCTTAATGAGGCCTCATCCATCTTTCTCGCTGTGCCGCCTGCAACCATGGCACCCAGCACTCCAAAGGCATGAACTGCAGCTCTGTCCATTTTAAATGACTCGCTTCTTCACCTGTGCTACACGCTCTGGGACATTATGCAAATGTCCCGTCTCCTCGCCAGCAGCCTGCGCTGCTCTCCGTCTGTAATCAAACGTGAATATGCACTGTTGCCTGCAAAGGCTTCCTCAGCAAATAAATTCACAATGACCATTATCATATTCAGACCTGGTGGGATGAGGTCAGGGCAGGGGACGGGCAGGTACAGTAAAGATGCACACATCACATTAGCTGCATGTTTGGCAAGGTTGTGGTGTAGAGAAATGTTAAAGAACGACATTATTATAATCAGCTGATTGCAAGGAATGATCATTTTAGTGGATTCCTTCATATTCATAAAATCAAGACCCTTGGGTGAACTCATCTGCAAAGAACAACAATTACAACAGCTTAAAATTACAAAAGACCACTGTGCTTGCGTAGCTTTTATTCGTCTTGTGTTCTCGTCTTTATCTCTCCATAGGAGGACCGACTCTGGCCTCATTAGAGGGAACAGATTCTGCACCAGTGAAAGCCTGTTGGCCATGCAAAATATCTGGTTCAATATTTCAATATTTCATCATACCCTTACGGCACAAACAGTAAACAGCACTCTGCAGTTCCCCTGAACTCCCATGCTCTATCTCCTTGCCTTTGTCCATGCTAATATATCTGTATTTTGCTTCATTTTGTCTGTATTGGTCCAGTCTAATTTGTTTGTTTCTCTTTTTTTCTACATGAAATAATGCACTACAGAGCATCCAGTGGTAGTTCAGAGACTTAGAACACACACACAGTCAGGCTGGATGTGCCGTCAGGTTTCTTTGAAAGCTGATGCATGTCTGTCTGTTCTGATATATCAGTGAACGCAGCTGTAAGGTCCCTCATGTGTTTGTTTATAATATAAAGATTTCAGACTGGGTTTGTGTTTGTCTGTGGCATGTGCAAATGATAGGTGGTGATAAGTGGTGGTGATAGGTGGTAATAATGATGTGTTTGCTTTGTTACTGACAAAGAACCAAACATGCATCTTCTCCTTAGTGTCAGCTTGTGTAGAGGGCATGTAGTTTAATGACAAACTGTAAATAATTATCGAGTTATTTGCTGAAATAAATATATTAACTTTCAAGCATTCAATTCAAGCAGAGCTAGCTTTATATTCAAATTTACACAGAAGCTTATAAGTGGCATCAGGGCAGTGAGGCGATCCAGTTATAGAGCCTAAACGATGACTGAAGATATGACTATTACATGTTTCCTGACTCATATAACAGTAACTGTATTATTGTAACAGTGGTGATAAACAACCTCTGATTGATAGGAGGGTATGGGCCTACAGCTACCACATGTGGACGTTCAGGTGTGAGTCTTTCTTGTATGGAGTGGAGTCAATGACCTACAGCCAACCTGGCGATACGCATTGTGCTTCCTTGCTGGGTTTCCGCCACAGCAAACTCAGTGTGACTGAACAGTCAATTCTTATTGGACTGACAGCAGCGTTACAGACAGGGAACTGGACTCTAACGTTTTCCCCCGATTGATTATTTAATGACCTGTTAATAAAATCTTGTGTGAGAGCACATTAGACATAATGTAGCCTGGGGCCACCCATCATGTCCATCATGAGGGGACAAGAGAGCATTATTAAAATCACTACACTGAAATCCGGCTCTACAGTATGACCAGTTTGGAGCTGGTCATATTGTGGGCCTGTCAGGGTGAATTGTTGAAACACATGCTGAAGTTTTTCCAAACTGGGTCACCAAACCAGTGAATCACCACACTGCATCTCATACCCCCCCCACCCACATCTTCCTCCATGTTCTAACTCGCTGAAGAAATAGCCTAACCACCTTTTTCCATTACTGTTCTGTTATGTATTTATAGAACATCTGTCATAGGAGGTATTGTCAGGCTACTTAACGTGCTGCATTTCCTCCTGCTTGTATCATCGGTGGAGTTTAAACTGGAAACTTATTCAGTTTTGCACTCATTGTAATTCAGTCGGGGCTTAATGCAAAAATTGCAAACGCTCGTCTAACAAGGAGTCTTTAAAACAAGAGAGGCACAATCAGGACACCAACCACCAAGGCTCAGCTTATCCAAGAGTGTATTATAATAATAAAAAAATAAATGTTTAAACTAAAACCTGAATCAAACCATAATTTCCATCTCTCAGTCAAAGACAAAGTTCCTGTGGGGGGCCTGAAACAGGTGTGTAATCTACATAACGCAATCACTACATAATCACAGCAATTACATGCACACAAAATTGTGGCTTGCGTTAAAAACCGCAGAGCGTGTTGCCTGCTTTGGCCCCTGTGCACCGACTTTTTGTGTTCCCTCAATTTTACATTCATATTTGAAGTATTCAGCTGAAACTCTAAACCACAGCCACGGCAGTCACTAACACCATTTCAAGCAGCAGAGAGTAAGATGGTCAGGGCTCAGAGTCCCAGTGCTGTGACAGTGATTTAGCACTTACAGTATTGGTAACAGCAGTGACAAACATACTGTAAGTGTTAGATCAGTGTATAATTAGCTACATGATGACACAGTGCAGCCCAGGGGACAGGGTGAGGTTTTGATTAATATGCTTGTTTATTTATTTATTTGTGTTTCATTCATTTTTACAAAAGAAAACACTGTTTATGTTCCTTTACTGTGGTTTCTGCTGCTGCTTTGCTCGATGTGTAGTTTGTGCTGCATTTCCAGCAGATCACTTGTCAAATCGGTGGCGTGGGCACTGAACAGTATTGTGAGGTGTACCGGTGAATTTGCGTTGATGCATTTCTGTAGCCGACATTGCTGCTATTGTGCCAAGCAGTGGAGAGGAGTAGCAGATGTTTTTTTTAAGATACAGTTGTTGTTATTGTTGCAAGGTAGTGTCATTCACAAAAGCAGAATATCACCGAACCAAACATTTTAGTTGTTTTAAATGTATTTTTTCCCCCATGCCTGTCTGAGAAAAAGACAAAACAAACAAACAAATCACAGCAGCACTCCATTGATTAAAGTCTGAGGACACAGCTGCCTTAGAGTTCTTCAAGTGATATATGAAAGACTCTCTGAGCTCAAGAAAAGATTCTCCGGTCTGATGAAGATAAACTGCACTGCCCTTGCCTGCTGATACCACTGCCACAGAGAAGCACGGCGGTGGTGGTATCATGCTAAGTGTGTTTCTTGGCAGCTATAACAGGCAGACTAAAGCAAGGATGGATGAAGCCAAATTACTTGAAGGTTGGCTCCGGTTTAATTTAACATGTGTAAAGCAGTCTCTTGAGTTTAAAAATAATAACAATAATAATAATCAGCCTATTGTGGTGGGGAAAATAACACTTTTTTGATATGAATCTGAAAATTAACCTTAATAAATTTCAGCTTTCCAGAAATTCACAAGATTCTCCTACAATAAAACAGCACTAATGCAAAACACAGATTTCAGTGATGATGAAATGAGTTCAAAAGCTCAGTCTTGGTTGCTACTAGCTGTATCCTTTAATAGTGCTTTGAGGAAGAGAATGTTTGGGAAAGGAAAAATAAGTGGTGTATTGGGGCTGCTAATTACATCCACTGGTGTTTTAAAACAGCAGGTCTGCAGGTTGAACAGCAGCCTCACTCTGGAGGCTGTCAGGACTTTTAGGCACGGCTACAGATGATAGATGAACCAGAAGTATATTGGACTGATTAAAGAAGGGCTCATCAGCAAAGCACGTACATTTGCAGCCTTATATCCATTTCCCTGTGTACACAGATGACATAGCTCGCAGGGATGGACAGTAGCCTCACACATTTGTTGCCATTAGTAAGGCTATAATCTGCTGGGTGGGTTTTCTTTTGGCTGTGATCTCGCCAATTTAAAAGCTGCTCGCAATAAATCCACAGAGATGCAACAGAGAGGGGGGGGGGGCTCCAAATGTGACTGCCTGGATTCATTTGTCTTCCAGGTCTTCATTGATGAGTGCGATTTCAGGCAAAACAATCGATGCATCGCTGATGAGTGATTGGTATTCATCAATACTGCTTAGTCACCTTCAACAGCCTGGAATCTATCCAGATGGGTTTTTACAGCAGCATCCTTTCTTTATTATTCAGATTGTGCCCTGTTTTGTTTACAGCTTTAAGCCATCTGTGTTAATCTGTAAGTATAGGCAGAGTCTTACACGGACAGATATTACACTGTCACTGTAAAGGGCATGGGCTTATTTCACTGAATAAATTGCAGAGGTTAAGAAAAACCCAAACAGATGGCAGATGCAGAGCCCACCGGGCCCAGAGCGCTGCGCCTTTAGCCTCTTACAGCACAGGTATGATTGATCTGAAAAGGCTTTCAAGAAACACATGTTAATAAATCAGCACCAAATAACAACAAAAATCTGGGTCTGTTTGGCATCTTTGATCTAATGTGCTGCATGTGTAGATCATAATGTTGTATTACAGCAGCACTTTGTTGTGCAGATGGAGGCCTTTTATCATGTTAATGCTTTTAATATTGCTGATAGGGATGGCAGGATACACAGGCACCAAGAGAAACAGACATTCGTCACTGCAGCCTGCTTTTTTTATTATCAGATTTTGTTGGCTGAATTACATTTTCTAACATTAAACACAAATATCTCAACCTACTTCTAGTAAACACCGATCTCTGCCAAGCAAAATGAAAATTAATGTAATATTTCCACTCGGTTTCGCTGAGAGACAGCGCCCAAGAGGCTGCCTGGAAATGCAGATCTTCTCCCCATGCTGCACTTGTAATAGCCTAAAATGTCACATGAAGGTAAATAGTCATGTCACATCATATTGGGTCGTCTATGAGTTAATGTGAAAAATGTTTGTGGTACAACACACGACGAAGCTCTTCATTTTAACCTGAAGGTAAGACGAAAGTTAAAGTCACAGCGAGTGAATGCAACATCTAATCCCCGGGTTTAATCCCAGCCCGAAGAGAGCATCAAAATGCTGACAAACTAATGCTGTCGTTCACAAAATGGAAGAGAATTGCTCAGAAGAAAAATGCATTTTCTTAACTTAGTATTAAAGGCGATGTGAGGTGGCTGCAAGCAGAGATAATCCAACACGCATCGTGCAGATAGATGGAGAGTTCAGGGTATGTGCTGGCATCATTTTTTTTTTTTTTTTACTTCATACCTGCTCCCTGAACGTCCCGAACTTGGCCTGAATCATCCTGTGTTTACATTTATTAAGAAGAAGTATTACACCTCACACACTGTTGGCAACAGTGATGCAGAAGGCTGCACTGCACCCCATGTCTTGTTTATTCAACACTGGCCCTATATGTGTTCCAAAATCTTGACAAAGCAATGTTCATGTAGCAGCTGTTATGGATCATATTACATTATCCTTCTAAAATGACAGTGTGGAAAAACATCTTTTCAGAAGGTGAAGGCCTTGTTTTTATTTTATCAGCCAGTTCAAATTATAGATAATACTAACATAAGTCTTCATATACTGGGATTAACCAGTGAATGATACATGTATTAACTTCCTACAGCCTGTAATTATGTTTGAGGCCAATGGCTCACTTTTGCGTTTGGGTCACATGTTTCAACAATAGCCTCACAGAAATACACACGAACATGCTAACCAAAACAGCTTTTTTTAAAAAAAGATTTCCCTTTTACAACTAAGCATATCTCCTTTTGCTTTAGTGGTCAGGGCTCTGTGGCTCAAGCTGACATTGTACTATATATTTTTGGAAAATAAAATAAAATAAAGAGCTGGACTTTAAAGATGCTCAAACAAAGGTAAATAGACTTGCTTGAATTTCTTAAAGATTTTTCACCTCTCATCTAAAACACCATATATCAGAGCAAAGTGCAGGCTCCCAGGAGTGACCAAAAAAAGAGAAAAGAAAAGAACAGAAAAGAGAAGAAAGAAAGAAAAAATCAATTCAAAGAAAGGAGTCATCAGAACAGGCTCTTGTCTCGTTGCATTAAGGATCTCTATCTCAGGAATCAGAATCATCCTGCTAGTCCTGCTTTTACTGAATCTTACTTTCTGGAAACTTAACGGCTGGTAAATACAATCGCATGTACCCTTTGGATTGATTACGAAGACACAGAACGAAATCTAAACTGCCCTGCTGCTGACTGCAGAGAAGAACTTTTGCTGCAAAGTGTGGGGCCTGTTGATACCAGACTTGGATAATGTGGAGGTATCCATGGATGATAGTAATCTCAGCCGTAGAGCTTTTACAACAAGTAAAAAGGAGCAGCACCAAGACAGGCAGAAGGAAAAGGTCAAAGATTCAAAGATTCAAAGTGTTTATGGTCATATGTTTCCCTGTAAAATGAAATTCTTACTTTGCTGTCCACACTGAATGCTATAAAAGGTTTAGGGTACCACAAGAAAATAATTTACAAAAAGGCAATTTGCAACGTAAAATATAATCTATGAATAAGTAAGTACAGCTCTATACATGCGTGTGCACTACATCAGCTGTTGTGCAAAATGAGCAGAGAATGAGTCATTGTGCAAAAACTGTCAGGAGGTAAACAGCAGGGTACATGTGCAGTTATGGGATATTAAGATGCATAGAGAAATAAATAGATAAACAATACTGCAGTTACTGTTAATGCATGTAAACATGTCAGCATGTAAACAGTCAGTATGTGCGGGGTACAGGCCATTGTTACAGACTCTGTCAGCTGTTGAGGAGTCTGATAGCGGAGGGGAAGAAAGAGTTCCTAAGTCTGCTGCTCCTGCACTTCACATGGGAGGTACAGGAGTGAAGGAGAGTGAACGGACCTTGTTGGGGGTGGGTGGGGTCCTTGATGATGGACCCCACCCCATCCCTGGACTCTGGCACTGGTAGATGCTCTGCAGAGAGGGCAGAGGAGTCCTGGTGAACTTAACAAACCATATTTGAAACGTGGCTTTTCCATAAAGAAGACTAGCAACTCAATCAAATATTATATATAGACTTATCTGTAGATTATATTATTTTTCACTTCACAGATGGAGCTGTCTTGTAGATGGAAAATCAGAATTGTGTTTTTCATCTGAAGCTACAGAACAATTTCCTTATTAACGTAAACACTCACTAAATCAACACATTAGAGTAATAAAGCTGTTATAAAGTGTTATTCAGTTTTTATTCCCACTTTCAAGGCAAAATTAAAGGTAAGAGTTGTTGAATGTATCAGTAAGTAAACAGGTTTCTTAGATGTCAAAATAATGTCTGAATGTGTGGTTTGTGGTTTCACCTTGTTTGATGAACTGAATTATGTGTCCACTCTGTCAGCGCGGCTCTATCTTCACATTGATGTTATCAAAGAGTCCCTGCATGTTTCAGGAACATTTTAAGCCTGAGATGTAGCCACCGTTAATTATTCCTGACAGTAAACAAAGTAAATTCATATGTTAATGATGTTCCTGTTTTTTCCCTCCCCAAACACTCGCCTGTGCCATTAGTTTGGCAGAAAACAAAAATGCATCAGTTCTGAATAGAAAATGACCCACACAGGCCACCGTTCCTCCTGCAGCTGACCTTTGGAAAACAGCCAGACAGCTTGTTTGTGCATTCTTTTAAATGACTTCCTGATTTTTTTTTCATTTCATATTTTTGCTTCATATTCCATTATAATTGGCAACCTCTGTTTAATTTGCATCAAGCCTCTTCAGGGCCCCTCTGAGGAACAGACAGGTTCTTGGTATCTGATTTATTATTTTTGTCTGACTGCTCTCACTCCAGACAATTTCTTTGAAAAACAGATTATTTACTGCAGCGCATGGAGCAATGAACCCACTGTCTTTACTAAGATAAATGTCTGTTTAGAAACTTGGCCATGTTAAAGCAGGGGACGCAGTTTAGTTTTTTTCCCCTGATGGTCTCAGCAGTTGGGAAACTCAGTTGAAGGATGATGGGTTGCATTACAAACCAAGTGTTCAAAAAGTCACATGTGGTGCGTGGGTGATTCTAAGAAATGAAAAATAAAGAAAGGATGCATCCTTTCCTGCACTTTATATAGATATGAAAAAGCCTGTGGAGAGCTAGAATGATTAATTACTTGTTTACCACTGAGTAAATGGTCCCTCACCTCTTATTTAACCTTTTACTGCTGAGTGCTCATTAGACGAATTGGATATAATAGAATGGACTGCATTTAGCCTGATTTAAATAAAATCACAGAGCATGTTTTTAAAAGCATCGCAGTGTTTTACAGTGATGCCGAACTTCTACTCTGTTGACAACAAATGCCTAAAACAATTAGTTCCTCATCCAAGTACAGTTGAGGTAGTTAATGATGACACTAAGTGAAATTTAATATGTGTTTATTTATTCATTCATAGATCACTTAAATAGATTTAACATATTTAAACTGCTCTTTAGCTCTTTAAGCAATTTATCTGTTTGAGCTTGTGGTGTTACAAATTCAGATGTACGTCATTTTTATTAAGCTCCCAACTTTAGCTTAGCATAGCATGCTAACACACAAACTGCTGATTATGCTGATGTGCTAGTCGCTTTGTGGGGTAATTCTTCTTCTAGTAAGTGGATGTAAAAATAATTTGGAAGCTTTGAATACAGTGCAGGTTTGGCTCAGTGTTTCTTGAAATGATGCTAATTTTGTTTATGTCCAACACATGAATGCTAATATATGTAAATGACCTTATTTTGGATTTGACATGGTGACATTGTTACCATTCTCTTTTTGTTTGTTTGTTTATATATCTTGTTTACAGTCTGCTGTGACTTTTAGGTCAAAATTACCTAGCCTGGATCATAGATCGGGTTAAAACAGAACCACATATTTATCAAACATTTTGTGCAGAAAAAAATCTTCTATCTGCACTAAACTTCCACTGACCGCCTTACTTATTCTCTGTAAAAACATACAACCGTTAGCCTTGATGGTCTAGATTAAATATTGATTAGCTTAAAGGTTGAGGGTCCACCAAATGCATTACACCTATTTCCTCCTAAAAGGAAATAAAAGTCTTTGCTGTAATCCATTCAATATTTGCTGCACCTTTTTAAATGTGTACGTGGAAAAGCATATGAAATCCTCACAGTCATTATGATTCATCTTCTCCTCTCTCAACCAAAGCCATAGACATTTCAGTGACGGCTCAACAGTCAGACACTCAAAGAGTATTCATCAATAGAATGCAATACTCTGAAAGGACAACATTGTGGACTCAGATTAATCTCTTCCTGCACATGTACTTTATCTCAAGGAGTAGCTTCTCACTATAGTGATGTGTTTAGGTACTAAAGTATTTCTGCCTTGCTAATTCTGCTCCTTTACCTTAAGTATCTTTACATCACTCGTTGAGTATTGTGAGATAAAAACTGCTTTGATGTCTTTGCTGTAGTGACCTGGCTATTCTGCTGTAATCTAATGTAAATAAGGAATCCAGTCTTTTAAAGGGCCTCTGTGCTCCCTGAGTAGACATGTGAGGTCTATATGTGAGGAGGTGCACAGACCGATGCTAACACAAGTCTCTCATCATTGCTTAAAGTCATCTGTGAGGCTGAATTAGACTGGTTCTTTGTCGCTTCTCAGCACTGAATGCTGAATTCAGACTATGCTAAAATTTTGCATTTGACAAGACAAGTACAGTCATATTGTCTTGTTGTGTCTGTATAGGATGAGGTTGTTCAGGTGAGAGAACTGAATGTCTTGACTCTTGTGCTCACATGAATAGTTTTGTAACATTTTTAAAATAAAATCATCACTTGTAGCAGTGTTTTTTCCAAACTAATTACATCCAAAGTCAGTCTGAATCTGAAATAAATACATCAAATTGAGTCCGTTTCTACAGCCAAGGAAGTGCGTTTATAAAATCAGGACACGTCTGTCCTCTCACTGAACCATCAGTCCCACTGTTCCAACAGAAATGCAGCAGACTCATATCCCTGTTTCACTTAGAAATATTGAGCTGCTTTCGAAATGAGGGGAAAGGCTGGAGAAGGAATCTGATTACTGACCACTAAAGTAACCCAATAGCTCCTTTAACATGTTTTTTGTACACATGCTAACATAGTATTTGTCTCTCATCTTTTACTATATTTACCCACATTCATCTATTATTACATTAGCTACCACTGTGCAAACCCCTTTTCAGCCACCAGGATTAAGACTCCACCATGTGATGTGTTTTGTTAACAACAGTTATACTGTCAATTATCCACAGATGGAGTCTAGACCACAATCTCATCAGCAATAATTCATACAAGCAGACTGGTGTCTCCTCGGTGTGGCTGTGACAAACTCACTGTCAGGCTATAACTTGGTGAGTATAAACAATGACAAATAGGTGGCATAACCATGCTACACCCACATCTTATGAAGTGGATTATTGCATGTGACTGTCTGTGAATGGCTTAAATAACTGAATCAGTTAACTGCAATCATCTTGTAATGGAGTTCAGTGCCTTGCAAAAAATACATGATGATCACATAACATGAAGTGGCAACCTTTTTTTTATTGAATCCCCTTTGAAAGTATTTTATACAAATATAAATATGACACTTCTGGTTTGTTTGTTCACTGCAAACTATCAGCTCCATGCTTTTCTAAAAGGTTTCTTGTAAAGTAACTACAAGCCAAATGGACTGTGAATTATCCGACCACAAAATGTCTGCACTGTGTGTGATCAAATTATCTCATTAATATTGAACTGTAATAGCACCTCCAGGCCTTGAACATCCCCTCATATGATCGGACTGCTTTTTAGCTTCACAAATGACTCCTTGATTGTTCAGAACATGCTGATATGCATTTTTTGGAAGGAGTGGAGAAGGAGTGGTTTGGTATAGCCAGAGGAAGGGACGGGGATTGGTAATTTGCAATAATTACATTAAGAACATAATGATGCCGGCATAAAATGGAATAAACATGAGTGCTTAATGCACCCTTGCATTGTACGCTCACCCCCCCCCCCCCCCCCTGCATTGTTCTTAAGAAATTGGGCTTCTGAGAATTCAAGATTGTTTTGTTTTATTCTTGGCTTAGTTTATGAAAGATTAAAGTTACATTTAAGGCAGGCTTCCCCCTGTGTTTGTTGCAGAAATTGTGTGCCAATATCTGAGGTTCTTATCACAGAGACTGATATCTCTGAAACGGGTGCTCATGGACACTCTTGGCTACTCAGCCAAATTTTTCAGCGTCAAACGTTAACATCTAAACTCTGTTCAGACACAGCCAGGGTGAACGAAACCCAGAGGAGACCACTAAAGAGCAGATCGAAGGGACTAAACGGCAGAAAATAAACGGCGTGGAAAAACATGGGCTTATGATAAGTCTACAGAGGAATGGTTTG